>NC_054547.1:10012692-10255192 GCF_017654505.1 Polyodon spathula | reverse complement strand
TTATTTTAACTGCTTGAGTGCCACCTGTTGGTTTGGTTACTACTGGTAGGCTTTACAGTTATTGCTATGTACTGTACCATAACTTTGGTTCTGTTTTCCCATAAGCTGTCAAGCAGTCTTTTTAAATTAAACCCTCACTGTCAGTTTGCTCAGCTGTGTTAAAGACTTTTAAAGTATTCCTTTTCCAGACATGTGCTGTTGTCCTCCTGATCTTTTCATGTCCAATGGCTGCACAGAAAGTACTTCTCCATCCTAAATGCCATATATTCCCAGGTAACCATTGTAAACACTCTCAAAATCTGTCTTTCGACAATTGAGAGGTGTGGGAGAATACCACACAATAACTAATTTTAATTACTCATTAAAATATAGTATATTGAATATAAAACAAAATAATGACATTAAAGCCTTACTTTTTAGTTAGGGTTTCCCAAGGTAAGTTAGAGAGACTCAACATAGTAGACTGGATAACTGCTGCATACTGAAAATGCAGTTTTAGGAAAAATATTACTTCACAATATAGACTGGACTCAGTATACCCAAGTGCAGGTAACATATAACTGGTATCGTAGGGCTCTCTTTTTAAATACATCAAATTTGCTCTTTACTGGCTTGCTACATTGTGGTAAGTGTAAAACCTAGACGGGGGCAACACAAGGTCTCCCTGTTACTAACAAAAACACATTTTTTATTCCTGTAAATAAGCTGTCTTCGATTCAGCATGTTATCCCACAGATCACAAGACAATACTAATTTGAAACCTACAGCTTCTCTCCTCAGTGTTTTCACAGGATGTTACAGTATAGGTTAAGCAATAACTGCTGATTAAAGAAAGGTAAAACATGTTTCCTGTCAGCGTGATAGAGTAAACCACAGAATGAGCCATAGCGAGAGCAGCTTGGCTGGATTTTTCCCAACACAGACTGCTACAGATTCTGCTATTTTCACTATATTATTCTGCTTGCGTTTTTTTTTTTTTCCCACAATGTTTTTCTACAAATAACTCTCTCAGTTTCTATGTACAAGACTATATTAAGGGGCTTATATAATGTTATTTGCAAAAACATAGAAGTTGCATGTGGGTGATGCAAGTTGTGGCTGGGAAGTCCCTTAACGAAGGACATTACATTCTCCAAGGGGCTGTTGAAGGTTATTCTAGGTGCACCAACTTGTGACATTAGACACGCATTAAGACTTGCAAGTTGTTTTGCCATGTGTTTAGAAATCTGATCTCCGGAGCAATGTAATTTGCTTGGCCTCAGTGCAGGAATTTGAAAATGTACCTTACCCCAGAGCAGTTTACATTACAGGCTAGTGGGATTGAGCAATGCATTTTGGAAACAGTTCTATACCAGTGCCTGGCTTCATGGGTCTTTTGCATTCCTTTAGCTTCATTATAACTTGTATTGCATTTTACATTAATGTTCATTTTTATGAAATTCTGCATAAATATAGTGGTTTATTTTGCAGCAAGAAGAAAGCTTCACGGATAAGCAGTTGTGAGTGTGTTCGTTACAGTATTGATAATGCTTTGAAAGGCTACTGATGCATTACACTGTAAGATAGAATAATCCCCTTCACAATAATGGCCTGTAGCCATTTTGCATACATGCCCGTAAAGAGATTTGTCTGCTGCAATAGGGTTAGTGGTGCTCAACCCGCGATTTAGATCTCAGTTAATCTTGGTTTTAATTGCATATTTAATTGATACAATTACTGCATCAATCTCATTTAACTTTGTTATTATTATTATTATTATTATTATTATTATTATTATTATTATTATTATTATTATTATTATTATTATTATTATTATTATTATAATAATATAGGTTTTTTTTTGTTGGGTTTTATTTTGGGACAAAAGAATAAAGACCTAAGACATATCAAAATATAAATAAAGGTTAGGTCGTTAACAATTTAACGATTTAGTGTTACCTCAGTCAAATAATGAGTGGCATAACGTAAATGTTAACAGCCAAAGGAAATGAGTATTTACTGACAAAAAAAAGTAATCACTTGTAATAATATATAATAATAATAATAATAATAATAATAATAATAATAATAATAATAATAATAATAATTCTCTTTTGTTAATAACTTAGAATTGCCTAAATAAAATAAAACATTCACTGAGTAATGGTTATATCCTCCATAATTGTAAGTAATATTGTTTAAAAATAGCCTAAATGTGGTTATTGAAATAAACAAATGTTAACAGACCTGCAGTCAATAGCCTGTTTGATTCATGGGTTTGCAGCGATGTTAAATTTCTGAAAGAGTACTCCGTTAGCTGACTGGTTGCATTTCGCGTTGTATTGTTATTGTATTGTTGTCTGTAGCAGAAAAACTACTAGAAAGTGTATTTTGAGATGTAAAAGCAAGATTAGCATGCAAATGATACAGCAAATTAGGTGCACTTCTGTGACCACTGGAACTCACTTTGACAGTAGATATAGGTAACCCTCTTTCAATCCGGTGAACCGTCAAAGTTAATTAATTTTTTTTATTTCCCATTAACAAGTCCTTTAGTTTGAGTGTTTTGCTACATAATGTGGTTCCGTGTAAGTTTATATTCAAACAAGGACTGCACTGATTCAATCCTGGCATGCACTAAAATGGTACTGCATGAATTACGGTATGCTAAGAGGGACAAGGCAGGAGGGTGATTTTAATGTGCATTTAAAAAAATGCATCGCCCAAAAAATGTACGTGTTATTTGCAAAAGTTAACTGCGATTAATTGACAGTCCTAATTAGTTTATATTTGCTTCAGACTTACAATTTTGTTCTTAAATAATACAGAATTGAATCTGCACGCTGTTTCATCTTTATAAGTAATGTCAGTACTCAAGGATGGGTCTATTTTAATGTCTCTGAACTCCTTATAGGCTTGGACTCATCAAGCAGCTGTTACATTTCCAGGCCTTTTTCCAGTTTGGTGCTTTTTATTTTCTTTAGGTAATATTTCTTTAATGAGATGTATTAAACTGAACACCTACGAGCAGAGATGTAAATTAGTAAGCTGTTTATTTGTGCAGGCAATAGCATTTTTTAAAGCAATTTGTAGTCATTCCTGCTGGGTTATTTAAAAACTATGTAATTGTATGTTGATGATGCAGTTACCATATTTGGAAGTGCAAAGTTTGAGCAGAGTATTGTTGTGTGTAGACAATATGTGAACCTCAGGATGTCCTGGGGAAGACTTGACAGCAGCAGCAGCACTGCGGTGTGCAGTCATTCAAAAGGAGCGGAGGCCGTGCGATGCAATGCATTCAATATAAATAAATGCTTTCTGATTTTAACTTGGAGGATTTTTTTAACTGACTTGGAAATGTACAGCAAGCTGAAATCTGCAGGAAACCTATTTTTTTCTGTGCATTTTTTTGAGGACTTCAAAGGGCCTAGAACAAGATGTTTTTAGAGCAAGCCTTCCTGCAACAGGAAAAGTAAAGTCAAGATGAAGAAAACGGTCTTGCGAGTGCCATAAACACACATCCAAACACACAAAACCCACTTCAGTAACCAGTATGGTCTGCTTACAAGTGCTTATGGTTGACAGACTTGGGAATTATGTTGCGCAGTTGGTAAGTGCAGCAGTTTCTTCTCCCTAGGTGTTAATGTTAGTTAGACTTTTAGACTGCAAACGGTGAACTAGCGTTTCCTGTGAAAGTGTAATACGTTGACAGGGACAACTGGTTAAGTAGATTTTTATGGCTAGATGATAGAAAGCTCTATGGGCGTACGTGCCTGTTCAGTAAAATATTTCCTGAAAATAAATGTAGTTGTGAAATTTTGATTATCCAGACTTAAAAGGGGTTAAACATCATTGCAGCTGCTTGGAATGTGGTTTTGAAGAAAAAAAAAAATGGTTTCCTCTGCCTCAGTAAGCGTTGAACTCAAAGGAAATGAATAGCTAAACTGTGCATTTGCTCCTTTTTAACTTAAAGGATTCATTCTCAATTTTGGACTTAATCATAATTATTATTATTTCTTTGTTTCCTTTTGTGGTTTTTAAAGTGTGATTTTTAATTTTCTGTATTTATATATTTTTTTTAATCTCCTGAATATTTCGTTTCTTGTTTTTTTTTTTTTTTTTTTTTTTTTTTTTTTTTATAAATAGAAACTAGCACAGTATCCACAAATTAAGAAATCTCAGCTGTTCTATAAAAGCAATATTCATTTGTTGGATGAACAACCAAAAGGCTTAACAGCAGGTACTCAATGTATATTTACTGTGAAAGTGAAACACATACTTCAAATGTTTTCTGTATACACATGACTAATCATAAAGCTACCATATTTAGGTAGTTTATATAGTTTATATCCTACATTTTACTGACAAGGAGCAGCTTTGCTTCACTAGAAAAGCTTCATATATAGTTCTTTGGTATGCACAAAAAAGCACTCCCTTTGTTTTCAGAAAGGAAAGGAGTGAGGAGACACATGAGCACTGGGTTGTTTCAAGTGTCTTCCTGTCTGCTGCTGCTGCTTCTGTATTGAAACATTTCAATTGCATTTGTTTTTAGCTTATTAGTTGTTGTTTTTTTCTTCTAACAAGGATGTTTATCGAAGAGCATTTGATTATAGCAAATGTATTTGTGAAACTTTTTTTTTTTTTTTAATTGCCCGTTAATGTTTGGGCTCTCGTCAGGAAATTGACTCTTTACAAGATTGCAGCCAGAGATGAAAAGTGACGACATTAACAAACCTTTGCTCATTAGGGTTTTGCTAACATTCCCACCAGTATTGCACAAATATGTTGATATTAATAGTGATCTGTGCTACTCACTGCATTCTTCAAATTTGTAAAACAGTGGAGTGTTCATACCCTGTAATACACAGCTGATAGCAATGATTGTAAAATCTGAAGCAGACTTGTTAATAACATGATTACACCTCTTGACGGATAAGTGTTTTATAGATGATGGTACATGCTGTACACATTAAATCAAACTATATCCAGTATATGCTGGTGATGTTTTTGTGTTACGTTAGCTGGTTTTCTTTATGTGTTTTATAAGATTTTTTACAACCCAAAGTGATGTGGCTATGGGTGTTATTTTGGTTCTCAGTCTCATGTGGTTTATCACTCTGTTACAGGTGTCAATTTCAAGGAAGTGAATGAAGACAACAAACGAGAAATATTTTCATCCATTGACACATTGGCTTTTACCTTTGGCAATGTGTAAGTACAGCTTTAAATATTGGAGCTTACTTCCGTTTATTTTTAATACAGTTCTCTATCATTCTCTGTTTGTACAACTGTGAACACTAGTACTACTGTATAGGCCAGTGGATGTGGAAACACCATTGTTTTCAAACACCAGTACAGTATAATAGCTAAAACTAGAATACTGCTTTTAATCAATGAGAAATGCTATTGTTTTTTTAAGATACAATACAAAGTGAATAACCAAGCAGAATAACCTACTGAAATGAATTTCAATAACCTCGACATTCATGCTCTACCTGAATCTTCATATAGTTTCATAGAGTTTCTGTATACGGCAGCATTCTGAGTACACATCAGTCAATATTCGTACTGTAGCTGTGAAATCCTATTATAAAGGTGGGGCAATAATTGTACAGTATTATAAAGTGAAAACTGCACAAGTATTTTTTTTTTTCTGAATTAAGTAAAAGAAAAATAAGAATAATAATGTTGCAAATAATATTTTACATTTCAGGGTAATCTATATAAAAACAATCATAACTTTTTAAACACTATTTCTATGCTTTGGCAGAAAAGATTCTCTGCATGTTTAAAGTGATAGGTAGACTAAACCTTTTTAAATGTGCACTGCATTGTATCGGATCCCACCCCTGTCAGTGAGTTGGAATGGAAACATGCCTTAGCTATGAACCAGAACATGTATAACCAAGACTCTTTTCTGGTCTTTGTGGGGGAACCCAGAACAGTAGATCCAGTAGCATACTCCATGCTGCAACAGTACGCTTTGACAATGGGAATGTGAGGGTGTTCCTGTGCTTTAAAATTCCTCTTCATTACAACGTCTTCGCTGATGTTCACACGGGCAATCCAGGAAGCCTCTGCAGTTATGTCATGGCTCTTGTATTGTGCCTTTCAGAGTGTCTGATTTCCTTATGGGCGATGTAGACAGCAGTTCGGCATTGGGGCTTCCCCAGACTCGGAGAAGTCGGGTAACTTTTTATTTTCAATTATTTTTAATGATGGTTTGAAGGTTTTTAATAAGGCGTTTTCAGGCTTCCGCACAGATAATGATATGCCATCTTTTTACTGCATAAAACACACCTTAAAATGATGATGTACTTCATGTGATTTATTGCAAGACTAAGTTACATGGGTTCATATTCACAGAAAGGTATCTAATCTAAGTGTGGTTTTATTGTGCTATAGTGGTTATATTGTTTTAATTAGTAATGATTTTATGATCAATCCACCACAGAGGTAGGATTACCATCAGTAGATAACAGTGCTGTTGTGTTACACTTTCACTAAGCCTGTCTCTGAATTTCTGATGAACTAGTTATTACTTTGCATTTGTCTTAATGATGTTAATTGCTATTGCCAGAATTCTGAACCCTTTGAAGAAAGATTAATTCAGAAATATGGGCTTTGATATGCTGTAACCCTGCCAGACAGTTACAGTAGCACATTGTGATCACATTGCCTTCTAAACCTATTTACATGGTGTCCTTTGCCTAGCTTTATCTGTTTATACATGCAGGATTGTTGTAGTCTTTGGCTTCTATCTGAAAAAAATAAAAATGTTTTTCTGAAAAACTTCTTTGAAAATAAGTATGTTTTAAGTTGTATTGTGTGTGTGTGTGTGTGTGTGTGTGTGTGTGTGTGTGTGTGTGTGTGTGTGTCTATACTCACACACTGTTTATTTTCTTTTGTTTGATGCGCAAGTCTTTTGAGAACCTCTCGGTGGAGTCGGGAGGATTACTTGCTGAGAAGGATGATCTTCTGGGTAAGTGTTTCAAGCGAAAAACATACATTTATGAAATTGGAAGGCATTGCTTGCCATTTTTGTTTTCAAAAGTGATTAAGATGCTTTAATTTAAAAACTGGATCATTTTAAATATTAGTGTTCTATTTCACTTTTTATTTTTTTTAGCATTTTTAGTAGTTTTCTTTTATGTTTTAAGTTTTATAATCACTGTTCTGAAATCTACTAAGCTAAGTGAAATATGTAATCTTAAAAAAAAAAAAAAAATATATATATATATATATATATATATATATATATATATATATATATATATATATATATATAGATATATATATATATAAATCTGTTTTTCATTATTTTACTTACCAGTGAAGCTAAATAAATGTAGTAAACATTTTAACCTATTTTATGTAGAAATTGTGTCTTACATATATTTTAGTCAAATCGCTAATATAATATTTTATACAGCAAATAAATAAAAATTGCAGAGGAATGAAGTAGTAGCTAGTTAAATTATCAAAACTAAAACTCTAGCAGTTGCTGTGCTGTAGTGTAACAACTTACACTGGTATTTCCTACTGTTTACGCATGGATTTACTTTTAAAAAGGCCCTATCACTTTTACTTAGCATCAACTGACATTAAGGTATACCACAAGGTCAGAAGAGCTTTTCTTTGCGGGAGTGAGGCTGATCTGCACCTGTCATTCAGGTCGACAAAATGTCGAAAGGCCATTTCTTTACCTTTCTCCATTTTTTTTCAGGTCATCTTCGTGCAGAGGAAGTTGACAGCATGCTGCTGAAAAATGACAGTGGGATCGAGTCGGCCCTTCTGTACGCCAAGGCCTGGTCCAAGTATACCAAAGATGTTTTGGCTTGGGTGGAAAAACGGCTCAGCTTGGGTGAGTGGCTTGTTTTGCTGTCTGATCCAATTTGTCTTGAAGGATTTCAAGGTGTTGCTGGGCTTCTGCCACATAGCCATCGACAGGGCACTTTTTAAACTGGTAATTGTGGTGTAGTACCAAATAACACAGTTGCCGATATAGTACCCCTTTTGTTTTTTTGGGGTTTTTTTGTATGTTTTGGCTGTGTGGCCAGTCTGCTGATCTGTTGATTATATGCCTTGGATATAACTAGACCTTGCATTTCTGTTTGCGCTGTGATACACTGAGTGCTCAGTCTTTTGTTATCCTGTACTATACTTTGTGTTTACAGATATGGAGTGTGCAAAAAACTTTGTAAAAATGGCTGAATCGGCAAAAGCCCTTGTGGGTCAGCAGGTAATCTTTTTGGACTTTCAGTTCTGAATCAATCACAGTAAACAATGTGTATACAATCCTTGTGCACTTTTAACAATATGTTTTAAACTTTGCATTGCATCTGGTTAATATTGCCTTGAATTATTTTTAAATGCATGTAATCCTCATGAAAATTGTACTTTTGTTATACTAAAGTCAATGATATGAGACTAAAGGCAAGCCCTAGATTTTAGGGGAGATGGATCTGTCACAGTTCACAGAAATTTGATTAGCAGTCTTGGACTAGCCAGTAGTCTTAATATTTATCCAAATGTTAAATTTTCATTGAATGGTCTATTAGAGGCATTAAAAAACGTTAATACTTTAGTTTGCTTCTTAATGGTCTTTTGAGGGGTTATACTTCTGTATAACTACACAATTCTGGATGGTGACGTCCTGTATAAGTAATTGCCACAAACTGAACTGACACATTGAGTTGTTTAGAACAATGCAGCATGTTTTTTTTTTTTTATTATTATTTTTTATTCTAAGCAGGTTTTGCTATACATTTTCATTTTAGGCTATATGAAACATTTTGGAAAATGCCACTGGTACATAAATGAAATAATCTGTTTTCACAACAGGGAGCTAATAATTGTTTTTTTTTTTTTGTTTTTTTAACATATATAACAATAGGAACACATGCCATTCCGTGAAATTTACACCTCCGCCTTTCAAAATGACATTGAATACAGCCAGCTCTTACTGCAAACAGCTACTGCTCTCCAAACAAACAAATTCATTCAGGTAAGAATGCCAAGTTAATGGGTTACTCTTCAGTTGTGTTTGTCTCTCTCCTTTACTGATATCACAGAGAAAGCCTTTGGTTTCTTTCTTTTGTAAGAAAATAAAAACTGAGCCACCTTCATTTATTATTTCAGCCTCTTTTGGCCAGAAGGAATGAACTAGATAAACTACGCAAAGAAATCAAAGAACAATGGCAGAGAGAACAGAAGAAAATGGTTGGTTTTGCTCTTTTATTATTATTATTGTGATTATGGTTATTATTATTTGGTCCCGCTTTACAATACTACTCCTTTTATTTATTTATTTATTTATTTTTTAGATTATTAACAGTTAAGTGTACTTAAGCAACTGGCTTACAAACATGCTAGCAGGTATTTTTTTGTTGTTTGTTAATGGTAAGTTAATGTTATTTTTTTAACTACTGTTGTCTTTATGATGTCTTCAAACAACCCCATTTAACTGATATGATCACCGATATGAGAATAATTAATTCAAGTGTGTATGTGTGTGGGGGGTGGGGGTTGTCTGCACTTGACCATTACCAAACAATAAAATGTGTTTGTTAGTAAATTAGCTCTCATCCATAACTTAAAAAAACCTCAATCACAGATTATTAGATAAACCATATAACATAACACATGATGTTTACCAAGGGTTTCAGTGCCAAAGTCCTGTGGACGGGGGCACATTTATTCTGAGTTGCCTGTGTTCTCTCTCAGACATAATTTCTGCAAGTCAGCAGGGACTGACTATAGTAGAAGCTTGAAAGAAGCTTTTTTCCATGATGTAGGAGGTAATATGCAGAGTACTGTAAAGAATGCAGTTATTAAATAAAGTGCTGGAAATTCATGTGTTACACACACCCACACAGACGCTCATTCTAATGTCACATGGCTAACATGTTGGAAACGGGTCTAAAAAAAATTAAAAAAAGATCTGTAGAGCTAACTCCATCGTTTTAGGAATCGTACACGTTTGCTATACCTATCCAACCTCCCCTGCAACTCTACAAGTCAACAGGAGCTCTGCATTGTTGACCTATATTTATTCAGCACTGTACTGTAGCAGGTAATAAAGAGGGTGCTGCTGAAAATGCGGGTATCAAACACAGTGCTGGAAACGAATGCATTGTACACACAAACGCAAAGTGTCATGAAAATGTCTACTGGCTGAAAACAAAAATGTATCTGTAAGGCTAAATTAATTCATTTCAGAATCGCAACACCTCTTCTGCGTCTCTTGCAACAATCTATTCTGTCAGTAAACAGGAGCTGTGATTGTGCAACGTGAAAAAAAAAAAAGTGTGTAAGGAGATCCTGCGAGATTTTGTATTTGTATTTGCACGCCTGGCTACTGAAGGGTTAATCATCATCTTCACTTTTCACTTCTAGTTTCTTTAACAAAATGTCCTATTTCACAGCAAGAAGCAGATTCAGCTTTGAGAAAGGCCAAGCTTTTGTACGACCAGCGTCATGAAGAATATGAAAAGGCCAAATCGGCGACAATTCGGGCAGAGGAGGAGCAGCTGGGATTGAGTGGAGGCCTTAGTAAAGATGGCAGCAAAGTGCTGGAGAAGAGACGGCGCTTAGAGGAAGAGGCTCTTCAGAAAGTAAGATGGTTCAGCAGTATCTGCTTGTCCAGTACTGATCCGAGTAATGTTTGTAGGGGTTTACAGAGATGTTGGCTGGCACTACCACATTCTCTGTGAACTGCACTGAGCATAGATTGCAGTTACATTTTTGTTAGAAGTGTCTTAACACCTGGTAATACAGTTACAACATACCTTTGAGATATTTAGATTGTCACATTCGTTTTAGGTGGCTCTAGGTCATGGCGATCTTTCTCTTGTGTTTAGAGCTGTGGTGGATTATGTATGGAAGTAACATGCTTGTGTTTTTTTCTGATTTTAAGGCTGATGAAGCCAGTGAGCAACATAAAAACTGCAAAGCAGATTCCAGTGAGAAGAGAGTCGGTCTGGAAACTGTGAAAAGTGAAATCTTGACACAACTCCGGGAACTGGTCTTCCAGTGTGATCTCACTTTGAAAGCGGTAAAAGTTTACTTTCTAATTGCAGTAATCGGACTTTGTGAAATTCTGACAATTTTAAACACAGCATCCATTGCAATCAAATAAATGACAGCCAGATCCAGGCGGGTAAATATACAGTATATAGCAAAAATACAGGATATGAAAAAATGCACTAGAGGCAGTAAAAATGCCACATTTAAAATATTCATTTATTCATTTATGTATGTATTCATTTAAACAGTTTGTATATTTTTAACCTGGTCTGCATGTTGCTGATGGTGATCCATAACTGGCTTGTGCCTTCATCCTGTCTTACACTATATACACTTCAGATACTTGTATTTGGCGTAATGGGTTACTTTCTTTCACAGGTGACTGTCAACTTGTTCCAGATGCAGCAGGGGCAGGTGGTTTCTCTTCCAGTGAACTACCAGTCGCTGTGTGAAAGTGCCAAGCTGTATGAACCTGGGCAGCGCTACTCTGAGTTTGTAAAGAGCCTGCCAAAGGAAGAAAGCATGCTGGAGTCCTTTACTTTTGAGACACAGATGTCCCAAACTGAAGGGTAAGAAAGGCTGCTGGGGTAAAACCCAGCCATTACCTGGTAAAAGCATGGTCGTGTGTTGGACGGGGTGAGTCATACAGTGTGGTGTACAGGTTTGCGTCCTAGCTGTGTGAAGTCAACACTCTCTGCTGGGGATTCTGGAAAGAGTGTTGCATTGGCTTTGTCGTGACCAGAGCTGGTCTTTGTCCTCCAGAGGATGGTAACTCGCAGGCTGTCGAAGTCCTGGTTGTAAAAAGAGGTCATTGGCTTGGTCGTAGGATAGGAGTTCGCCCACTGAACCTTCAGTTCTCTTGAGCTGTGAGGAATTGCTGCGGTGACAGAACATTCTAAATTGGGGAGAACATTGGGGTAAAATAATTGAGCACTCTAAATATGAACAAAAAATACGTATTTCAGTGAACACTTCAGAATGTGAAGACTTGAGATTTGATTTGGGCAGGGGTCCTGTTCAGATAAAAGGTAAAAATAACTGCTAGATAAACTTGCAGAGAGAAGTCAAGGACAGGCAGTGTTGAAGCCACCAGCCGTGTTAATAGCTTATCTTGCACATGCTGCTGAGCACAAACATTGCTGAAAGAAAAAGTAATAGTCATGCGTGAGCCAACAGGCCTTCCTCAGGAAATATCTGTGGTGTGAGGTTTTGTTTTTGCTAGTCGCTGTCTGTGTTGACATTTTGTTTTTTTTAGCCCTTGTTTAAAGTGTGTCTATTCTTTCCTTAAACCACCTTCATGTAACTTTGATTCTGTATGTAAAAGGACATGTTTTAATCATTTATTTTGATTTCTGAACACTTTCTACAGGCTGCAGTTTGATAAAAGAACAATGAACAGTGTGCATTCCTCACATGGAAATCTGTCGCAGATGTCGGTCACCTCTGGAGATTTTCAGTCTGTTGAAGATGCAGATAGTCCAGTCCAAATGCGCACAGGGAAGATGGGAGAAACGAGATCCAACAGCAGCACTGACATCCAAGGTGACTAACACAGCTTCCTAGCCGTGAACGCTTATTGGCTGCACTGTGATAAGTACTTAATGCCTGTTTTATATGACTTGAGTACACAACAGGCCAAGGTGGCCGATGTCATGTCTGACTACTTTAGACCTCCTTGAATTGTACAAAACAAACACATTTACAGTGTAGTTGACTGGAGGGTGGACTTCAAATGGTTTAGCCACAGGTCAAACCGAAAGCTTTATGGATAAAAACACTGGGTCAGATAACAGTAACAAGATATTTGATTCTGGTGAAAATGAAAGCAAAAAAAATATATATGTATACACATGGTATGTTCATATAAGAACTCTTAGATACATGTTAAGTATTTCTTCCTAGATCCATTATCCCAGTTACGTTTGTTGAGTTCTTCTAATGCTTATCTAATTTTTTAGTTGATGGAATTACTCTGTTCTTGACGAATGGCTTTTAAAGTGTTGGTATTTGTTGACATTTAACTTGCTTTTGTTAACTTTAACACTGGCACTGTTGAGTTTTCTGTTGCTCATCATTGCTTACACAAAGCAAATAAAAGTAAATCGCATTGTAAAAAGCACAGACAGTAGTAACAGCCCCATCAGCACATTAAGCTGTGACTATTGATGCTGTCTTCAGTATCCAAATGGATTTAATTAGGTTCTTTTGTGATTGTGATTTTGTGTCAAGCCCTCCAGCACTCTCCACATGTGTATTGGTATCACCGAGTCCAATAGGAATTAAATAGTTAAAGAATGTGTTTATTTTATAGCCTCTTACTTGAAAGGCAACCCTGTCCTTTAATGTTTATAATGAGGTAATTACCAAGGACTGTTTATTAGGTTTGGGCCTAAACCTTAACAATTTGTGGATTGCAACCCTAAATAAAAACACTGCATTTTTTAAAAGTACAAATCTGTTGTTTTAAATGTTGGGTCCACGCTTTTTAAATCTGTACAGTATGTGTTTTCCTTTAAAATAAAAAAATAACAATCTTCTGTATTGGATTGAATTTGGACCTCTCTTTCCCAAGATTGTTTAATTCCATTAAGTACATAATCCTATTGCTCGTTCAAGCTAAAGGTATACAACTAGTTTGTTTTCTCCTGCCATTTGTGTATTGTTTGTTAATAAATTTGAATGAAAATTGTGTATTACTTGTATATATTTTGTTGGCTTTCACTAATACTAATAAATTATGTTCTTCTCCCTCTTTGACAGCACTAAGGGGGCAAGGGCCGTTCCGCGCCTGGCCGACTGGCAGTCAGGGAGGGGGGATGTGCAGTGACTCAGAAAGTGCAGGTGGGAGCAGTGAGTCCAGATCCATGGACTCCCCTACCGCCAGCCCAGGTACACAATCTAACTGGGGATTAGGGTGCTGTTTATGATCAACACCAGCTGTAGAGGATTTGCAGTCTGCTGTTAGGCCTGTGTGAAAGAACACTTTGTTTATAGTGACCACAGCAATTAATTCACATTTAAAATTAACCTGAATATAAAGGCAATTATTATAGACTTTCAAGGTGTTTGTAATAAATAGTTTTCACTGAATAACTGACTTATCTGAAAAGTATTTTTATGTTGATACTTAAGTCCTGTGTTTTTAGGTTTTTTACTTAGTTCACTGAGTTTTAATATTAAGGATTACATTCATCACTAAAAGTAAGAAAGAAAAGAATGTATATTCAAGGTGTGAATCACCTGTGATCATGAGGTGAACATGTCAACCGGTCAACGCCCATTTAGGGACTGGTATAAAATGGGCCCCTCTTAAGCTATCCTGTTCATTTTGTTGAAGACCGGTTTACAGTAAACTCTGTCTCTTAGCTAAGTGCAGTTTATTTGCTTTTAAATAAACTTTAATTTAACCCTCAGGAGATTTTAAAAGAAGGCTGCCAAGAACCCCATCCACAGGCACCATGTCTTCGGCAGATGACCTTGATGAGAGAGAGCCACCTTCTCCTTCAGACAATGGTGAGATGTTTTGCTTTTTTTTTTTTTTTTTTTTTTTTTACATAGTTAGGTGTTTTTCAGTGCCTTCTTGGGTTTATTGATCACTAGACTTCCAAGGCAAGCAAGACATTGGCAAACACTGCAAATAGTGTATTTTTCAGATTTCTTTAGGGCTTCCAACATTGGCAGTGCTGTTGCCCAGGCAAGACACTGTACTTACTTTATTTTATTGCTTTAGGTATAAATGAAATGACTTCTGAAATGGCAAACTCCCCAGGACCCTTCCGGAATGCGCTCCTGTCCAAGGCCGCACAAACCCACAAACTCAGAAAGCTGAGAGCTCCTTCAAAGTGCAGGGAGTGTGACAGCCTGGTGGTGTTTCAGGGGGCAGAGTGTGAGGAGGTAAGACGTTGTTGTCAAGCATATTTAAAGTGAATCCATTTTCTATGTGATGTTTCTCTGTGCTTGTAAAACCATTCAGATGTGCCACATGTGAGCTAAGTTAACTTAGTTACAGAGACTTTAAAGCCATCCAAAACATTTTAAAAAGACTCGTTCAACATTCGAGTATTGGTCAAAACTATTTTTAAATCTAGTAAGAGGCAGGAGAATGAAACCATGTATTAGTGGTTGTGGCAGTGCATTTAAAACGTCATTATTCCTGTTCTCTGTTACAGTGTTCACTCGCTTGTCACAAGAAGTGCTTGGAGACCCTAGCTATTCAGTGCGGCCACAAGAAACTGCATGGTCGTCTTCATCTGTTTGGGGTTGATTTTGCTCTTGCTACCAAAAATAACCCAGATGGAATACCCTTTATAATCAAAAAGTGCACCTCTGAAATCGAAAACAGGGCTCTCAACATAAAGGTGAGCTCATTTTCATCAGATTAAACGGGCCTCCTCAATTTAGATTTTACAGCTTAATATTCCTTAAACTTTAATAAAACAAAGCAGTTTGTTTGTATGAACTTGCAGGACTGTTTTGTGCTGTTTGTTTTGGTGGTGTTTGAATGCCTATAACCTGATTTATTATTTCTCTGCAGGGTATTTATCGGGTAAATGGAGCTAAATCAAGAGTTGAGAAGCTTTGCCAAGCATTTGAAAACGGGAAGGACTTGGTGGAGCTTTCTGATCTGTATCCACATGACATCAGCAATGTGCTAAAACTGTACCTGCGACAGGTGTGTATATGTTCTTGTTATTGGGATATTGAAAGAATCCAGTCGGAATGGGTATAAAATATTTGCATTAGTTGCTAAAAATGGAGGGTGAACTAATTTATTAGATAGTAGATTTAGTAATTTATTAGACAGTAGATTTAGTAATTTATTAGACAGTAGATTTAGTAATTTACTGAACAAGAAAAAACAGAGCTTGGATAGGTATTTTTTACACTGTGTAGATTTTTTAATACACTTGATGACTTCAATTTCAAGTGCAATGCCTTTGTATCTAAATTAAGAACTTTCCCGCCCCCCCCCCTGCAGCTACCAGAGCCACTGATTTTGTTTCGTCATTATAATGAATTTATTGGCCTGGCCAAAGAGAGCCAGCAGGTCATCACTGAGGAAGTAGATGGACGAATGAACAGCCCTGGCGCAGAGAAGCCTCACCTGAGCATTGAGTTGAACCGAATTATCTTCAAAATTCGAGACGTGTTGAGGCAGCTGCCCCGGGCCCACTACAATACTCTGCAGTACCTCATAGGACACCTGTGCAGGTGAGAGATCCCATTCACACAGGTCTTAGTCTTTCTAATGCATCATTAGTGTGTTTAATGCATCAATAACCTGTAGTGTGTGTGTTTACACAACAAAAAGAGATCAAATACCACCATTATCGCCAAAAATATAAGTTACTAATGCATGTTATTTAAATAAGATTTCGTTAGGAATGAAGCTGCTTCTTTTTTTGGAATGTATGAATTTATATCTATATATAATGTCTGTGTGTGTATTTTACAGAGTGGCAGAAAAACAGGAAGAAAACAAAATGACAGCCAGCAATCTGGGAATCATTTTTGGGCCCACGTTAATCAAGCCAAGGCAGACGGATGCCGAGGTTTCACTTTCTTCCCTTGTGGACTACCCCTACCAGGCTCGGATTGTGGAGCTGCTCATTTTGCACAATGGAAAAATCTTCGATCTCTCTTTAAGCCCTTTGTCAGCCTCGCCTCCGGCTGGAGAGAGCTCACCATTTGAGCGGAAAGAAACAAACTTCTCAGCAGAGGACAAAGAACAACATCTAAAGAGGCACTCCAAGTCATTAGTGGACATCAAAGAAGTAAGTGTGTGCGCCTCTGCAGTATATTGCTGTGATTTTGAATTGCTCGATTTTCTGTTAAATCAGTGGAGATCAGAATTACATTTTTTGTTCTCCCTGTTTTATTACAGCAGAGCTCTAAAGTATATAAAAGACATTCTTCTATAATCCCATCTACTCTTTTGATGGATGAAGTAAAGGATGTGAAACACAAAACAGGTGCAAGAGATTCTTCTGCTGGTTAGTATTGTGACTGTTGTGTAAGGTTATTGCAAAGCAGCATCCACACACCACACTGTGTCATTTTTAAATACTGCCTCATTATCAGAAGTGAATTGTCAACTCCACTTATCCATGGAGTTACCATAACATTGCAAACATGTGTTATTTTACTGTCCTAGTACATCACCTTTCCTCCTCTAGCATTTTAAGTCACTGCTTCTGGCAGTGATTCAAATGGCTTTTCACTAATATTTGCCTCTGAACCAGTCAGTAAAGATACTAAGTTCCTATTGTCATTATAAATGGTGCCCCAGCATACATTCTGCTGTACGGAACCTTTTTTTTTCTTGAGATGGTTGCGTCCAAAAGTTTTTCAGTTATACAGTTCAGCAAAAAAAAAAAAAACTCTACCGTCTCAAGACAACTCTTCATAACACTGACTCAAGTGGAAATTGGTTCCTCTACAGTGGAACTATGACGACATATATATTTTATATATATATATATATATATATATATATATATATATATATATATATATATATATATATATATATATATATATATATATAATTTTGGGCAGTACATGACACCTTGAGAAAGCAGCAACATTTAAATCACACATTTATTGTTCAAATGACACCAAGGAAATGTGTGCTAAGTTCAAATTGGCTCAGTGATCATTTAATCAACTCTTTTAATTAGAAGTGTGTGTATGTGTGTTTTTAAGGCAATGTTTTAGTTGTCTAACTTTTTTTTTTTCTTGCAGCTTTGTTTGAGATTTCTGAGAAATTCCCATCAGAGCCCAGTCTTCAAGAGGGACAGAAATCGTCTTTTAGTAAGTCGAATCACAATGTAGCCAAAGTTCAAATGAGACCACCACGATCCAAACTAGCTTCTCGACCCATTAGCATGCCGGTTGAAAGACTATTAAACCCTTCCCAGCTAAATGAGAAGAATTGCAGAAATGTAAATGAGCGAGACAGGAGCCCCATGAGTGAGGAAACTTTAGACAGAACAAAGACTTGTTCTACGTACTGCCGGAATTCTTACTATGACACTCTGTCCCTGAGGAGAACATGGGACAGGCAGTACAAACATTATAATATCACACCCACGACTGCCATGATTATGGCAAACGTACCCAAGGAAAGTCGGCAAAATGATACTCTCTCTGCCTCTTCACCAGCAAGCTACAATCTTGGGAGCACTTCTGGGAATACTATGCTCCCCATAAAGCCATACACTGCAGCCGTTAGGCCAGTACAGACAGCAAAAAAAGAGGCTAGTTCTTTCGATGGCTGTCCTGCTTCCTCTGGCTTCAGAGCACCGAGAACCTTGCAGCCTCCTCCAGGAACTTTCTACAAACCTCCTTCTGTTAACCAAGAAAAACAAGCTGCAGATTTAGTGCCAAAAACATGTGCTGCAGCCACAAGTAACTCTGAGACTGGGCAGGGTGATACTGTGAAAAACCGAAACGACTGTGACACCACATCCAGTGTTTCATCTGCCCAGCTGTCCTCTCCCAACTCCAGCCCTGAAGATCTGTGCCAAAGCGATGTCAGGCCAGTTTATCAAAGACTGCGGCCCAGGCGCCTGCAAGAGTTAGAAAACAGGGAAGCACATTTTGTCTAACTGTTAATCAAATACATTTTTATATGAATGCAGTTTTGTGCCATATTGTATATAAAACTACTTTTATTATCACTTGGAGAGAGTTTGCAAAAAAACTGTGAAAATTTAGCAGTGGAAAGTGTTAAATCTATAATATATTCCTTGATAACTTTTGAGTTCTGTTGTTATACAGCAGTTGGTGCTGTTGGAGAAATAGCAGCACCTGATTTAAAGCAGGGCGCACTTAGTTTAGAAAATTGTGTATTTATTAGTTATTTAACACAGCTGTTTTTTTTTTTTTTTGTTACCTGGAAAAATGTAAAACTGTAAAGTTGTTACATACTACTATTTTCTTCTTTGTTTTCATTGTAAACTGTAAATTGTACATTATAAAAGAACATTGTAAAGGACACATTTAATGTTGTAAAGTTTTATACCCTTTTTTAAAATGCTTTTAGCAAGCTTGGCAAGTTTCTTTATTTTAAAGCTGTCAATTGATCTTTCACTTTAATACATTAAAGATAATACTGAACAAAACTCCACCAGAACAGAATTGTTGTATGCAGGTTTTTGTACGTTTTGATGCCAATGTTTGTTAAATTTGTTATAACTGTATGTATTGTCACTTTATCTTCGTAACCAATATGATGCACTTGCAGGGCCCAATGCATAATAAGCAGCCTTAAGGTCGTTACATACCAGACGCAACACATCACTGGACGACAAGATACTTTGCAGCAACATGACCATACACACCCGAAGCGACATAGACGTGATGCCACAGATTGCCAGATCTATAGATCTATAAAAAAAAAAAAAATGCTGTTGACAAGTCTATAGGATCAAGACGGGTACATCAATATCATGTGGAAATCAGTGCCTTTTCTGACAGTATTTCAATATGTGTGGCAATAAGTCATACAAACCACTCATCATTTTGGATACCTGTTCAACCGGGTGGACAACATGCATGAAGCTGTTTTCTGATTGCTGAATTCCCTAGTTGTTGTGAAATACAAATTTCATGTCGCCCCCGCATCGCCTGTTGTGTGAAAATACTCATCAGGAGTATAGCTTCTAGTCATTTTGTCGCATTGCTGCACATTTTTGCTTGTCACTTCGTGTCTGGTGTGTAGGGGCCTTTAGTCTTCAGTTTTAGTCTAGTCATAACTTACACATTAAGACACCCATATTACATATGCAATTAATTTTCATAACTACCAGATTCAATAGGTTTAAGAAAACGTAGCAAAAATGTTTATTGTAATGTTGATAATTATAAAATTCAGACTACTCCGATGGATAATCGGCTTTTAATATAATGGAAATGGGGCTTTTTAATAAAATTGTTTGCTTCTTAGTGGCCATAAGCATAATTATGTATTTATATGTAAAGTATATATTATTTTAACTAAACCTTACTAAGTCCATCACACAGTTTATGTAAACTCTTCATGTATTAAATGCTGAA
Source organism: Polyodon spathula (assembly GCF_017654505.1). NCBI lineage: Eukaryota > Metazoa > Chordata > Actinopteri > Acipenseriformes > Polyodontidae > Polyodon > Polyodon spathula. The sequence continues at coordinate 10,235,125 of NC_054547.1, read as the reverse complement.
GGTTTTATTTATAAAACCTAAACGAGTTCATGTTGCTGAATTAAATCTATTAACTTTTCTGCTTATTTCAAACCATTCTTGAGAAAGTTTCACTTCTTTTGTAGCTTTAGTATAGATGCCAGTTCAAAAACATTAAAAGGGTCAGTATTATTGCATGTTACAGTGGAAGAATTCAAGGGGCAGGGTTTACAAAGGCATTATTCCAGTAAAGTATTACAGTGCAGTTTGTGACGGTGATCAAATGCAAAACTGAAAAAAGAGTAGGTCTCTGGCAGATCGGAGACGGCATGATTTACCGGAATGGAAGGATCTGTGTCCTTGGTAAGGCATTAAAAAAGGTTTAAGAGAAACATGCTGTAAAATATAACATATATCTTCTTGTTTAGACTCATTTTGTATATCAAGAGGCCATGAGAATGTGATGACTGAAACGAGATATACGAAGTAACACAAGGAATAAATGGGATATTTCATTCCAAGTTCTTTAAACTGAAGATTTTAACTGTATTCTAGTATTTCTAGTACTATTATTATTATTACACATTCATTTTTTCATGCCTTTTGGTTTTCTAAATGTTTAAACAGGTTAAAAAAAAACAAAACAAAGAATGCACTCAGAACTTGTATGGTCAATATTTATTTTCAGAAGAATACTAATGCATACATTAAAAGTACTGTAGCACCTCTTTGCTCATCATCAATGCCAGGCATTGTTCATAGAAGACAATTTGTGTTAATGCATGATCAGAATTGTTTTCCATGACAATCCCAATCCACAGACAGACTTTAGAGAATATGTTTTGTTGTAATAATTACATTTTAAAGCTCTTAGGCATCGGTTAATATACTCTGAGTCACATATTGTTCTTGAAAATAGTTTATGGCTACTCAGATTCAGACTAGCTAATGCATTCTTTGATCAAGATGCACACCAGATGCATCATGCTGTGCATTTGCAAACTGCCGACCAAGACCTGAACCTGTGCTTCAAGGGGAAGCCGTTAAAGTATATTTTGTCTTTAAATATGTTTAAGTATATTTTGTCTTTAAATATGTTTAAGTATATTTTGTCTTTAAATATGTTTAAGTATATTTTGTTTGTTTTACAAGGTTTGTTTTACTCATGGTTTTTATGCTAACAAAAAAAAAAAAAAAAAAGCTTTTTTGTTTATGCTCAACGCTATCACTTCCATGGCCAATTTTATTTTTATTTTCTATTATGAGTTTCTTGTTTCTGTGTTTTTATCTATTATAGCTATGTCAACTTTTAACATGTATAGTAATAGAAGGCATGTTTTTATATTCTGAAAGATATGAGGACGCTAAATACTGTACTACTAATAGACATATGGACTGTCTAGAATGGGCTAATTTATCATTTCTGATTTTCAAACAGTGTACTTGCACTGAAGTTCATGTTTTGCCTTACTTTCTGAACACATACTGTGTCCAGTACACTTACATTGACACTACTGTTGCTAAATGTATCAGATTTGTGAAGTGATTGCGAATCTGCAGAGACAAGGTCTTTACAGCCTCCTATCTTAATTAATTTTGACAGCTTTCCACACGACATGCATTATGTAATAAGGATACACTTCTCGAAATCTGATTTAAGTAAAGGGAAATCTAGCAATATAGATTTTTGTTTTTGTTTTAAAGAACTGAAACATGGCCACTGAATGTTGCCTCTGTTTAAACATTTACCATTTCATCAAGACAAGGGCTTCTAAAACAAGATGGATGAATGTGTTGTTGTTTGAAAGAGGTTCTTCATGTTGTTGAAGAGGATTAAAACAAGCTGATTACAGGTTTTAGCTAGTGCAGTTGGAGCAAGCAGCTGCGGTACTGATATGCAACCCTTTGACGACTGTCTCAAATCTCAGGCCAAACTATCTTTTATTCTTAAATGTTGTTCAACTTCTGACAGTTACATTCTGAGGTAAGTTTATTCTTTCTATTGTATTTATTATCATTTTTTCTTTCACACAGGAGATGCTGTTTCAAAGTTTAGACTGTATTAGGTTTGCAGTCACTATTCCTGGATTTCTCTTTCTGTAACTAATTAGCTAAAGAAACCACCAAAACGTTCACAAGTACGTAGTGCATTAAGAGTTCCCTACTGTTAATACACTACATAGTGTGTTTTTTTATGGTTTGACATTGTTAGAATAGTACTGCCAAAATGATGCAGGAGAATAATCATTCTTTGTATCCTCATGTAGGTGTGTGTGTGTGTGTATATTGTACATACATATTGTTAGGAAAATATGAAATATACACAGGCAAGTGTGTTTCTATCATGACTTTAGGTCTCTGTATATTACAAATATTATGTCGGTAATGGTTGAGCTTCCCGGTTCATAGATAATTCTACGCTCTTCCACAAGACAAAACTCTTCCCAGGTGTAAATGATGTGTATATATTAACTAAATATTATATATATATATATATATATATATATATATATATATATATATATAATATATATATATATAACACAACTAATATAACTATTGCTATTTCAGAAAAACTTTCAATGAATTACAAGGAGCTATAAACACTTTATTAACATTCTATCAGTATATAACAGTATATTAAATGCACTAACTCTTAAGACACTGACGAACCGTTTATCCATGTTTTAAACAAATCAAGTATATTTACTATACTATTGTCTTATTGTGTTTACATAATATATATTCTGGTACAAGGTGTAATTTTTATTTGTGCTCATACAGCAATCAGACATACTTAAAGGGCTTTACAGCATTCTCTGTGGAGACAGTATGAACAGTAAACCCACCTGATCCAAGCTCAATCTTACTTCTGGGCAAGGCTATGGAATTAGACTATACAGATTAATGCTTGACAGGTAACCTAGTTTCTTATACAGGTTGTCTGTGTGGAATAAACGTTCTTACTTTGGAGCTTGACTGCTGAGCAGAACCACATCTGGTTTATTCTTAATAAAATAGTATGTTGTGGTATACAAAGGACTAAGCACTGCTTCAAAGAGAACACAGCACAGGCAGGTGGTTTAGACAGATCTAGGGTGAAAATGACAATATATATATATATATATATACTAATATATATTATATATCAATATATATATATATCTATATATAATATCATTTGCTACACATCACAAAAACATTCTGTATTTTTAAAATAAAACCAGGTAATTCTTCTGCAGACACCATTAAGCAGAGAAGGGCTCCGCCTCATTCATGTAAGACAGATAATCCAGTTATAAAGATTAATGTTAAACTGCTATTGCTTGTCCAAATTAACACATGCCTCGTGTGTAGCTGCCAAGCAGTTGCTGCTGGAGTCCTTTTCATTGATGATACCCATTTTAGCTGTGTGCACGAACATGAATCCTGGATGGTGAACCCTACCGATTTTCTGTTTTTTGTAAAAAAAATAAATGAATTTAAAAAAAACCCCAAAAAACAGATAATGGTCCACTGTAAACTGAACAGGCTATTAATGTCACCTGTTTTGTTCTGTTTTCAGGTTTCTGACCTCCTTGTTAACCTAATTTGGGGAAGAGAAAGGGAGACATGGGGACCAGCAGTCAGATCTCTCTGCTGCTGTGGAAAAACTGGACCCTGCGAAAAAGACAAAAGGTATGTAAATAATATAAAATGACATAGAGTTTGTCACCTTTCACATAGGAGTACAGGCTTCCAATTATCCATTGCAAGCCTGGCAGGGTTCTAAAAACATTCTTTTCCAGAATTACAAAACAGAAGGTCGACACTCTTAAGGATCAACACTTTTTGACAGCACACAATAAGTGGTGGACATGTTTAAACCCTATTAACAGATTATACACAATGCTTCTCACTAGTGGATCCAAATGAGTTTAGACTGGAACAAGCTAAATGCTGTGGCCCTACAATTCACCCCATTGTTAAAGTTCAGCCACCCATCCAGTTTTAGGTCTAATGAACATTACAGCAGGTTCCCTTTGAACTTTAGTGCTTGTTAAAGTCAGGGCTACATTTAAAAATCAAAACAAAAAAAACCACAAATAACACTATGTAACACAATTTTTGTTCCTGGGTAGTAAGTGTTTTTTCCTAATTGTTTATGCCTCAAAAGTATAGAAAATGGCTATTATTCCCCACAAACTTTGCTTTTGTGACCAGGACAGTGATATTTCAAAATATCATGATTTCCAATGGGAAAACGGGCAAATGTGTCTTTTCATTCACATAAAGTCAGTAAAAAACAACATATGAATCCAAATTAACATGTATTTATACTAAAGTAATACAAAAATGACTACAAAAGATTTAGAAGTGAGTAGTTTTTCGAGATTTACTATTATACTAATAGCCATTTTCTATACTTTTGAGGCATAAGCAATTAGGAAATAACACTTACTACCCAGGAATAAAAAAAAATTGTTACACAGTGTAATTACAATTGTAGTCCAACTGGAGGCTACAGTGCTATCCATCCACCGAAAACACTGGAGAGTATATTAAATAACAGTTAATACCAACATTAAGTGGCCAACATCGTGTTCAAAACACACACACATACATTCCACTTACAGCTATGGTCAAAAGTTTTGCATCGCCCTATAGAATTAACAAATTCTGCTTCATAAAATTGAAGGAAAATAATGCTAAATGTTATGTTAACATATTTAATAAATATTGCTTCGTAGTTTTCCCATATACTTCACGGAAAATTGATAAAAATAACTGCATGTTGAGCATTCCACGGTGTGCAATTTAAAGATTGTATCTAAACATAAAAAAAGTGCATTTGTCTTAATATCCTGTGTTGCTTTTTCTTTCAAATTGTATTTCTTTTCTTGGCAGCTTCGGTTTATTGTAGAGCTTTTATGGCCACTGACCCTGTTTGTTGTCTTGGTTTGGTTGAGAAAGGCGAACCCGCTATATCAGCAACATGAATGTAAGTATGATCATTTTGGAAAAGAAAAGGTTTTGTAACACTTAAATGGAATCTATTACTATCCCTTAATTTTTTTTTCTTTATTATGTTCGTAAAATATAAAAAGCATAAGTTGTTTATAATATGCATGTTATTAGTTTACCGAACCTCTGTGTTTTATTTTTTTCCCTCCATTGTTTTTATAGGTCATTTTCCCAACAAGGCCATGCCATCTGCAGGAGTCTTGCCCTGGTTACAGGGAATGTTCTGTAACGCCAACAACCCCTGCTTCCAACACACAACGCATGGAGAATCAGCTGGTGTCGTCTCGAACTACAACAACTCCATGTGAGGACGTTGTTCGAATGTCTTAAGAGAGCGAGACCACTAAGGCTTAAGTGAAGACATGAATACAAACTGTATTCAATTTCCTTTTTGCAGTACTGAAGACATTGCAGCTCATAGTTGAGATTTGTAAAGCTAACAATGGAGTGGAGATTGCTGCAAAATTCGAGTTCTGCTGCCAATCAGCATTTTTCCATGCTTGGTTTTCTGCAAACATGCACATTGCCCGTTGTTGATCTTTTCTCAGTAAACCCAATGTATTTCCTGGCAGCTGTTTAGCCATGCTTGGATCCCAGTGTGTGTAACCAGTACCATCCCTACAGCAATCAACCTCCACAAACTGCCCTCTCTCTGGGATCTGTGTGACCTTAAGTACATCTGCATATCTTATGCTATATGATCCTGCTTAAAATCAAATCCAATAAATGTTACATCCCTGTCAAGTTAGGTGGTCCTCTGCAGTAATAGGTGTGTCTTTCTTTTTCAGTTTGGCCAGGTTCTATGCCGATTCACAAGAACTGCTGTTCTCAAAGCCAGAATTCCAACAGCTAGAAAGGGTCTGGGAAGAACTGGGTGTCATGTCTGATTTCATGGACACAATCAGAACCAACCCCGCTAGAATTTCAGGTAAAATTTAAACTCTAACAAGCATACAATCAATATTTGTTTACCACCTTATTGACAGGGAGCAGCTCCTCTGGTTGTCTTTGGGTTATATATGATTGATGTAAAGACAATTATATTGCTTGAAAAATGTGAGCCCAACTTCAGAGGATGTATTTTTCTGTTTCTCAGTTTTAGGTTAAACTTTAAATTCTGATACTTTGACAATTTCTAAGAATATTATAGTGTTGTTTTGAGGTATATTGCTAGAATATAAATTGGCAACAAAGACAATGCAGTCAGTTACACATCAGACCTTATGATAAGATCTGGGCTTAAAGGTTGTCTTCTTGGGCAATTAAAGTTTTAATTGCAAAGGCAGAGATCCTACTAACTGAAGGGTCGGTAAAGAGCTGGAGAACAGCCCTACATACAGCAGATATATGTTCAGAACCAAGCAACACACATACAGTATAATCATGTTGTAAAGCCTATAGTATCTTACTACCACGTTGTATACAGATAAGTGACAATATGCATTAAATACAGTAGCTTTAAAGGCAACTGTGTAACATCAGAAACAGATTATACTTAGGGGAGCACTGTAAACTGGAGTTATCAAAATGCATGTTTCTAAAGGCAAATTCCAAATCCAGATATAAGAATCTCATTCTCTTTGCATGTCAAGGTCGAGGGGTCAAAATTGAAGACATTCTGAAGGACGATGAAACTCTCACTGGGTTTTTGTTAAGGGACTGTAGATTCTCTGACTCTGTCGTTACTCAGCTAATTAAGGCCCAAGTGCGCATCGAACAGGTGGGTGCTACTGTTTATTTTTCGTTGCTCATTTTGTTGTTTTAGTGAAGCTCATGGCTATATTACCTGAAGCATTTCAGTATGTGCTGGACATGATTGTTTACTTGACTTAAGAGTTGATTTGGTCACTATATCCACTGTCTATCATATCTCTCTTTCCAAAAACGACAGGAAAGTGCAAGACCATAAGATGGCGTGTGTGTGTGTGAGTACATATATATATATATATATATATATATATATATATATATATATATATATATATATATATATATATACATACATACATACAGCTCTGGAAAAAAAAAAATTAAGAGACCACTGCAAAGTTACCAGTTTCTTTGGTTTTACTATTTATAGGTATGTGTTTGGGTAAAATGAACATTTTTGTTTTATTCTATAAACTACTGATAACATTTCTCCCAAATTCCAAATAAAAATATTGTCATTTAGAGCATTTATTTGCAGAAAATGACAACTGGTCAAAATAACAAAAAAGATGTTGCAGTGTTGTCAGACCTCGCATAATGCAAAGAAAATAAGTTCAGATTCATTTTTAAACAACACAATACTAATGTTTTAACTTAGGAAGAGTTCAGAAATCAATATTTGGTGGAATAACTCTGATTTTCAAGCACAGCTTTAATGCGTCTTGGCATGCTCTCCACCAGTCTTTCACATTGATGTTGGGTGACTTTATGCCACTCCTGGCGCAAAAATTCAAGCAGCTCGGCTTTGTTTGATGGCTTGTGACCATCCATCTTCCTCTTGATCACATTCCAAAGGTTTTCAATGGGGTTCAGGTCTGGAGCTTGGGCTGGCCATGACAGGGTCTTGATCTGCTGGTCCTCCATCCACACCTTGATTGACCTGGCTGTGTGGCATGGAGCATTGTCCTGCTGGAAAAACCAACCCTCAGAGTTGGGGAACATTGTCAGAGCAGAAGGAAGCATGTTTTCTTCCAGGACAACCTTGTACTTGGCTTGATTCATGGTCTCTTAATTTTTTCCAGAGCTGTGTATATATATATACACATACATACATACATACATACACATGTACAGTATAAGATGAAGAAGCAAACAACGTGTTTTGACAATGTGCCTGCGTAACTGACGAAGACATGTTGTCAAAACGCGTTGTTTGCTGCTTCACTTTTGTTTGCTTGTTTTTAATGAAATAAACTTATAAGAACCTTTTTTAAAATATAAAATCACCGTGGGCCTGTCCAAATTTTTGAGAGTGCGACCACTTGAAAACTAGAAGAAGCAATTGTGAGTTCACGTAGGCTTTTTTCTTTTCTATAAATATATTATACTATTTGCCCTCTCTATGTATTCAATTAACCTGTCAAGGTTTTTTCAACAATCTGATTTGTATAACCCTTCGTTGCTTGCAATAACATCGTAAATCCATTTTCTTGTTTGAACTGAATTGCGGCAATGCTAACAGGAAACACTGCTGGCTATATTATTATTATAGTAGTAATTTCAGTGCTGAGACTTGTTCATTCAGGATAGTAATCTGGACAACAAATTCAAAGAAGCTTCTAAATCAGATGCTGTGGTTTCCTTGATCTTAAAGTGTGTGTTTCAGCGGTGTGTGAGACTTCTTGTGTTGGAAGTAAAGACATGCAGCATTGGCTGTCTTCAGAAAAAGTCATGGGATTACATCAGTTTGTGAATGGTTGATCAGCATGTTTTGATATGTAAATTGATTAAAAAGGGTGCAAACCTTTCATTGACTTGGCCTTTCTTAGACTTAATTGTTACATTAAAATGCATTTGGACGAGGTATACTAGCTTTATAATTCCTTTGAAACTAATTAGAGGCTTCTGGCAGTGTATGACCCAAATCACTGCAGGGGTGACGTCAGACCAGAAATGCAAAACCACAACAAGGAAATGGCGGGGCAAACTGAGATGCTACAGTGCTCAGTGTTTTATTAAACAATAAACAAATAAAAGATTGAAACAAAACACAACTACACAAAAGAAAAGGGCATGTTGGCCAAACAAACAAACACATGGAACAAAACAAGTATCGTGCTGGTGTAGACCCAGCACGCTTTAGCAACTGTTGTATGTTTAATGATTCAGGTTACCTCCTCTCTCTACTCCAGTTCACCACTCTTTGAACACTCTCAACCCATTGCAGCTTAAGCTGCAGGTTTTTATAGTGGTGACCGAGGGAATAACTAGCTATTAATTATCTCATGAACACCTCAGTCACATTCTGCACAGGTTTACTGACTGTCAGATAATTATATTATGTAGCTGATCAGTCACGTATTCCCATGAAGTAATTTCAAAAACTAAAACTTTAATAAATAATGGCGATGGCTTTTCATCCATGCTGCAAACAATAATATAATACAAATAGTGTTTTTTCATAAATGAATAAATAATAACAGCAAATTTTATATATATATATATATATATATATATATATATATATATATATATATATATATATATATATATGACACACACACACACATAGGGACGGGATACTCCGCCACACAGTGATACACCTTGCTTTCTTGGTGGACACGTTTCTAAGAGCTTACCAGCTCTTTAAAGGCAGACAATTAAAAAACGGTTTAGTAATAAGCCTTCAATACTAAGAAGCCTGTTCAGCATGATTTTAAGCTGTGCTGTGCTGTGTTGTTATAGATAGTGTGCTGCTCACGTTGGGTGTGATTGTTGGAATGTGCGTGGTTTCAGCACAGCCAGGGAGGGAGCAGCAGGCCTCATAACCCCATTTCCCATTCTATTTTTAAACACGTTTGTTGTGGTGTGGAACAGTGCCAGGTTTCAGACTGAATCACTCTCAGCCAGTTTATTTTTCCTGTATTCATAACCATTCTAAGGAGGTTAGGAATTTGGAAATAGTTGTAAAAGCAACTGTAAAAGCTGCTTTTATTGTTTAAAAACAAAACAAACAAACAAAAAAGACTCTTTCAGTCTTTCTGTAAAGTACTGAAAAAATTAATTACAGGAGGCAGTCAGTACATTCTGTACAAATCCAGAGCTGCAGGTATATTGCAGATTATTTGTGATACTTCTGGAAGTAACAATACAATTTGTTTTTGTACTGAGAACTCTGTGTGAGGTTAAAAGCAGTGAGTTAACCTTGTACATGTTCATGCTACAGAAAGGGTTACATCCTATATTTAAAGGCAACACAGCTACATGCACCCCACTGCTACAGCTATTCACATAGTGTAAATAAAGGAAATGCTACATCCCTATGATATCAGAAATCTATACCATGCATTCTATTCATACCAGAAGTGAGTAAGCATGAGAATGACGATGATTGGCACAAAACAATCTCATCCTGTTGACTTTTAGATTTCTCTCCATGAGTGTTATAGAACAGCTATCTCGGTCTGCCAAATCACTTTGAAACTGAATGTTGCTGATTTAGGGAATTCCATTAACCATGGAATTCATCGTTTTTAAAGTGCTTTGGAATATTTTTTTTTTTTTTTTTATCGGCTAACTTGAGTGAGGGGAACCATTTTTCGAAATTGAGACACTGTAAATTGATGCACACTATAAATTACTGATATGATATCCATTGTAGGTCGCAGATTAGAGAAGCGATGGAGGATAACTGGGCTTTGTACTGACCTAGAGATTTGGAAGTCTCATGTAAAACAATATAAGGATACCTTGAATAAAACTAAAGTAACCTACTTTTCTAAATTGATTTTTAAAGGAAAAAATAGACCTGCTACTCTGTTTAGTATAAATGATAAATTGCTAAATCCAAAGTTGGTAACTATGCAAAATGTAAACACACTACACAGTGTAACAAATTACTGGATTTATGAGTGATACAATTAGTGCAATTCAAGGACAGTTATTACCTGCTGATTTAGCTCTATTACTGGTTATTTTAAATCTGGACAACTATTGGTTACATTCAAAATGGTTTCTAATGACGATATTGAGAAAGTCATCAAGAAGCTCCGTTCTACTTCATGCAGTTTAGACCCTTGGCCTATCTGGCTACTTAAGGAGTGTATGCCAGTCCTTGGTTCTGTCTTTACTAACATAGTGAATTCCTGTTTAATTTTAGTTGTGGTTCCCCAGATTTGAAACTGGAGCAGATGAGACCTCTTTAAGGAACAAGATCTCTCCCCTGAGGTGTTAGAAAACTACCATCCTGTTTCCAACACACCATTTTTGGCAAAAGTAATTGAAAAAATAGTTGCTGACCAACTTTATAACCATCTCAGCAGTAATGATTTGCTGGAAAGATTTTAATCCAGTTTTTGTTCCGGTCGTACTGAGATTGCTTTATTTAGAGTTTGCAATGATCTTCATATGGCTACAGACTCTGGAATTATTTCAATTCTTGTTTTGTTAGATCTTTCTGGAAAAGTTCTAAATTGGTTTGTTTCCTATCTCTCATCATTGTCAATTTATCTTACTGGGCAACTGTACCTCTGAAATAGGTACTATACAGTTTTGCGTTCTCGGGGGTCTGTTTTGGAGGCTTTGTTGTTAGGTGTATACATGTTACCTCTTGGAGACATTATTAGAAAATACAATCTTGACTTTCATTTTTATGCTGATAATACACAAACCTATGCATCATTTCCTACGCAGGCATATATGTCAATAAATACAAAGTGTGGGATGTGGGCTTGAATAGACTGCAAAGTAGTCAAAACTCTCTAAAGTACGGTAAATTAACTAAAAACCAAGTCCTGAAAATGTTTTTCTCCATTTTCCTAATTTATTTCGAGCCCATAGTTTAGTGCATGAGGCCATTGGTCTGATTTGCACAATCTAATGCAGGGTATGTGGATTCCACAATCATAGTATTTTATCATAACAGATTCCAGTGTTTGGAAAGTACTAAAACAAGCTCTCCTTTTCTTTTCAATCTTTAGTTTGCATTCGGGGTCCCTGACTTGACTCTGAAGGACATTGCCTGCAGCCAGACCCTGCTGGAGCGTTTCATCATCTTCACCAGCCGACGTGGAATGCATGCAGTGCGCAACGCCATGTGCGTCCTGAGTCAGCAGAGACTGCAGAAGATTGAGGACGTTCTCTATGCAAACATTGACTTCTTTAAGCTCTTTCACATTGTGAGTAAGAAGCTTTCAGTATTTTCAGCTATAACAATGAATCATTTTCTACTGAGGTTAATACCACCATTATGGCTTAATATCCTAGTTTACTCTGAGTAGCTGGAACTCGATGCCAAGCAACACTATTCTTAGTTAACTGGTTTCCTTCCGTTCAGTGAATGTACAGTAAAGTAGCTTAGTGTGCAATAGGTAATTCTGCACACGTGAGCAAAGTAGTACAATAGCATGGGAGCCATTGTTTCTTTGCTCTTTGAGCTAGCAAATCTTCTGCCTTTCAACATACTTGGAAAGTTTCCTCAGCCCCTCTGAACTATCCCAATGAAATCAAGCTCTGGAGTAACAGGAGTAGGCTGTTTTTTCCCTGCCATTCTGGGACAAGGAAAGCTTGGCCTATTTCTATAATGAGATTAGTGAAGACACACCTCCTGGATGAAGCTTTGCATAAAGACGATCGATGAACAGTTATGTTGGTCTGAATTAGAGGTTTCACACAGTTGCACAAATTCCCTGTTTCCAATTGACAGTGCCTTTTTTTTTTAAATCTCAGCCTGGGGGTTCCAGTCTTTTGGAGACTAATGGTCCACTCTGGCATATCAGCAGCATGTTTAAAGTTTTAAACAAGTCTGATCTATTAAGATACCATGGAATGTCAGAGGAAGGATGTCTTATTTTCGAGGTTGTTACCAAACAGTGTTTCCTGAACCTCTGCCCGTTGTATTATGAGCTCGCTAGCTTGAGTGTGGATAGCAAAGTCCATGCTTGAGGGGAAAGAAATTACTGGGAGGAATAAAAGCATCAAAATATCAATTCATCCCAAATAAAATGATGCTGATTTTCTTTCTCAGCTACACAATCGGTAGCTTCCAGACTGTTGTATTACTTTGCAATTAGTTTAAAGATTGGAATGTGTAATAGCATCTCTATATGCGATGTAAATATCCTGACACCCCAAACCAACATTAGTTAAATAAGAATACAGAATTACATATAATAAAATCAATGATCTGTATTTCGATCTTATTTGTACCATTGGTGTGTTGTACCATTAGCATATGAAATGTCTTATATTTTCAGCTTCCTTCAGTGTTGGATAATCACTCCTCTGGTGTGGACCTACGGTTCTGGGGCCAAGTATTGTCAAATGTTTTTGTTTTATTACAAGAGGTAAGACATTAGTGGAACCGATGTTGTGCAACAATAATTGAATTAAAGAGTATCCCAGTTACTCATGAAACATGTTGCTGATTTATGTTGAGCCAAAATACTCCAGCAGCATCCACACTTCCAAAAACATCTATTCATAAACCTAACCCTAACTTTAAACCACAAGTTTACCCCAGAATTTTAACTTAATAATAACCTTAAAGTCCCTGTCAAATTGCAAAATGTATTTTCATTCCCCCACTGGGTTAATTTAGATGATATTAATCATGTGAATGTTCCGGTGGCATTTAGGACAATATCTGTGGTACCATGGCTAGCATGACGCCTTTGCATTGCAATTCTTTATATAAGTTAACTGCTCAGTCAGAAGCTCAAACACACACCCTTCCACACCAACAGTAAAACCATTCCCGTAATCAAAACTACAAACACTATCATAAAATGCTACTGATCCATTGACATGCTCTGTCCCAATCACATTTAAAATGCCTGCAGCCATACTTTCATGTAAATCTAAGGAAATCCAGGCAGTGCTGTGTTTGAAGTGGTGTTGGTGGTTCAGTTGGAAGCAATTGACCCTGTGGCCCTAAACAACCAAAGCCCCATAATGGTTTTAGGGGGTACTTAGCTTTTGGGGAGTTGCTATTCTTCAGATGAGATGTTAAATGTGCATCACGTCTACTCTCCCATGAGCCCAAGGTAAGTTCTAGAAGAACACATTGGTAGTTAATTGCAGTGTCCTACCATATTTCAAACAGACCTAGAAGTCTGACCTAGCTAAAGTGTGCACTTTCAGTTCTCCACCCTGGTAGCAGGACATTTCAGAGAAAAATATTCTTATGGGTCAAATAGTATTATTTTTTATAATAGCCTCTGATTATATTTGCACTGATCTTGAAAATACCCAACAGTTCTGTTTAACCCATACTTGATCTTTCTAGTGAAATAGACTGTTGTGAGAGCTAGCTTGGAGGCCAGTGAATACACAACATGACTGCTACTCTCAATCAGTTGCCTGTTGCTCTGATGATCAGCGCCATTTAAGCAGAATTGAATTGTACATGCCATTGTAACCCATGTGTGCTGGAAACTAATAAAGAAGGGCAACGACCACAAGAAAAAGCTTGAGTTTTACTGGTAGACATCTTGCTCCACTGCCTACTGCCCTAGTTGTGATTAGGTCAACGACTTCAATCTTTGTTACCATACAGTACTTGTATGTTTTGCATGCATGGACTGCTGTACTAAATTTTATACATTATCTGGAATACAAATTGTTGTTATTATTATTATTATTATTATTATTATTATTATTATTATTATTATTATTATTATTATAGAGCTATGTTAACAGACAGCTTTCCAGGAAACAAAATACAAAGTCCATATAACCCTTTCCAGACATAACATCCAGTTATTGTAGTTCAATCTTTATTAAACTGATTATATCACAAATTCCACTACACTACTGATTTTAAACATTGAGCATAAAAAAATAAAATAAAATAAAATAATCGGTTGTGCTGATGGTATGTAATTGTGAGGATTGTTTTTTGTTTTATTGTGTTTCCACAGCTAATCAAGAGAAACAGTTTTAACGATCTGCTTCAGGTCCTATACCCACTTTTCCAAGATGGCGGCCCATCTTCCTTCACACAGCTGATGAACTCGGTCTCTAACCTGTTCTGTGGGTACCCCGAGGGAGAAGGCTCCAGAGTGTTCTCCTTCAACTGGTATGAGGACAATAATTACAAGGCTTTCCTGGGAATAGACGGCTCCAAGAAGCAGCCCAATTACGTCTATGACAAAACGACCAGTAAGTGTTTGATATTTTACACTCCTGTGAAAATGGACAGTTGCTTTATATTATTTTTCTCAAGCAGCACCAATCAAAGGTAAATAAATCAGTATCTTTCTGCAGTCTTTGCTCATTGAAGCACTTTGACAAACTGTTTTGTATGTAGTTTTACAGTTTATAGGTGTAATCAAAAAGCATCTAGCTATTAATGGGGGAAATGCTTACAAAGCTTGCCAGTATAAATACTGAATATAACCAGCACGATAAAGATAAAACTGACAATTTAAATGAATACCCTGAATCTAGAAAATGTAGAAAATAGTATTATCTACAATTAGCTTTTAAAGATGTACAATTGACTTGTAAAATACAGCAGGTAGAATACCTACATAAAAGCTAACGGTACTTTTCTAATTTTTAATGAATGAAACTCCTGCCAGAGCAATAATTAAAAGAGCACTGTGTGTGATTGCCAACACAGAGTATTACAATTTTACAACTGATTTTATAATTAATCTATAATTATATTTTTTTTTGGGAGAAGAACAATAGTTTTTTTTTTTTTTTTTTTTTTTTTAAACTTCCTGCAGGCCTATTCTGCAATTCACTGATCCAGAACCTAGAGTCTAACCCAATTACCAAAATAGCCTGGAATTCCATGAAACCCCTGCTGATGGGAAAGATCCTGTATGCTCCTGACTCTCCTGCTGTGCGGCAGATATTAAAAAATGTAAGGAAACGCACTTATCAGTGTTTGGTAAAGTCATGAGAATAATGCCAAGTAGAGATGGGTGAGTTTTGAGAAGTTTTAACTGTGGCAAGGAGGCTCAAAACTTCTCTGTTAGTCACATGTTAACATGTTACGCCACTATATATATATATATATATATATATATATATATATATATATATATATATATATATATATATATATATATATATATATATATATAGTTAACCAGTCACCAAGTCTAAACTAATCCCGGTCTCATTGAACTGAGTGGTATTTCAGCACTAAGTAAACACAAAACAATCCTAAAATAACCAATTAAAATGCCTTATACTGAAAAAAAAAGTGAATACACTTGGATAGTTTAGCTCTGCTGTTTTGAGAAGTTATCTTTCCTATACCGCTATAGTAGTTAACAGTTTTGAATATCATTATCTTTCTCTCATATAGGTCTGTGGTGTTGACAGACTATTTAAGACTACAGTGAGAAAAAGAACTTACTGCTTGATTTATTGGGCAGTTGAAAACCCCACTTCAAAAAACCTCTGTACTTGATAACTATCCGTGTGTGTGTGTGTGTGTGTGTGTGTGTTCTCTGTGTTTAATAGACAGATCAACTACAGAACACATATAACACAGTTATTGAAATAACTTTGGGAGTTTTCAACACCTTTTGTTTTGCATTTCCCTTCTAATTTAATCTATACAGCACAGTTTTCTCAGGGAAAGACTTCATACCCATGTCTGTTCCGATATATGAAGGACAGTTGCTTGTACCAGTGTAGGTCATGTAAAAATATAGATGTTTATTATACATATTTAAAAATATGAAAGTTTATGTTTCACATATCTCTTGTCTGGAGTTGCAACAGTAGTTCAAATGAGACCCTAACATGAAACGTAATTCTGCTTGAAAAAGAAACACTTATTTTGAAGTGGAACCAATTTATCTTATCAGTTGTTTTTTTGCTTTTTTTTTTTTTCCAAGGGTGTGTAGTTCACTCCTCCCTGGATCAGGAGGTCAGTGCTTTCTGGTGTAAGAGGGCACTGATGTATTGGTGTCTCACTGTAAAAACAATAATCTGCTTTTTTTAAGATACCCTGGGAAAAGGTATTAGCTTCAGTATTGCTGTCCTTGACAAAGGTTGCCATTCGCAAAGAACACAGAGATGTTTAAAATGGTCCTAAATGGAAATATCTGCCATTTTTATCCTTCCGCACAGTAAAGTTTAAACTACTCTGTAACCATAATCATATTCTTAAATTCGTACTTTCACTCTGTGTTATGTATGAGTAAGATAACAGACAATGAAAGAATAAGCTATGGTTGTGTTTATATCTTCCACACAGGCTAACACCACCTTTGAGGAGCTGGAGAGACTGAGGAACATGGGGCTGGCCTGGGAAGAAGTGGGTCCTCAAGTGTGGAACTTCTTTCAGAGCAGTGTACAAATGAATATGATCCGAGTAAGTCTTTATTTAAAATAAGCCTCCTTCCTGCTATTCAACTGATTCTGATAATAAGACATTGTGATATAACTGAACGTAGATTTAAATCTGCTGTAACAAATGCCTTTTATTTTTCCTCTTCAGGATACAATTAAAAACCCTACAGTGACCGGTTTCATTGACAGACATCTTGAAGATACAGAATTTTCATCCAAAGATATTCTTAACTTTCTCTACAATGGACCCCCGAGCAGTCGACCAGAAGACATGCTGGACTTTGATTGGAGAAACATCTTTAATGTGACTGACCAGGTCATCCGCCTCTTTAACCAATACGCAGAGGTAAGGGGGTCCAAGGTAGATTCACTCCAGCTTTTCGTTCAAACTCATGCATGAGAAGGTCTGGAAATTGATTCCAATAAAACTCCTTAAAAATGTACATTTACTTGAGGAATTCAATTAGTCTAGCCCTCATGTCTTGTTCATTAGCACCTATCTTTCTCTGTAACCTTTGTTTCTAAATCTCCCTAAGCAGACCTTCCCACCCCTATTATACATGGTCATTGTCAGAAACAAAAATAAATAAATAAATACATAAATGTTATTTTGTCTGGCTGCTTCAAAGTTTGTACTTATTGTTTTGGTTGAAAAACACAGGAAATTCCTGCTAGTGACATACAAATGTCTATACTTTGGTGCTGTGATCTGTAATGTTTACACACGCCCCATCAAAGGTCAGCAAACTGGAAATCAACAGTCTAAATAAATCCTCCCATAAGGCTGTTACTAATTGCATTTTAATTTGTTTTAGGTACTGGTTTAGTACAATTTGTTCCTGCACCTATTTTGTATATGAGTTTTTCATTCAATATATTGATTACAAAAAGCATATTCCCTAGATAACATTATTTACCCTAATAGGTTACTCATGGATGATTAAAGTATCAATCAAAGCGACCACTCTGGTAATTCTCTGGTATGCTCACATGCTGTCAAGTCTGTTTTTAGTCAATCATCATTTGAATGTTTCAAGATTCCCAATTTGGCTAACCTGGGCACATTATTAGAATCATAAATAGCAACTGTCCCATAAAGAACACAAAACATGTTTTTCATTTGGATATTTTCACAGCACTGGCAGTTTAGTTAAAAGGGTTTTCTATTTAGACTAATTCAAAGGTGGATAACTGGAAGTTGAAAATATACAAACCTAGTGTTTAAATGTAGAATACCTATGCGGTGTAAATTTGGCAAGACGAATATTGTTTTATTTAATTGAGTAATGTGGATATCCTTTTATTACATTTTGAATAATCATATATTTCACAACTTTAGCTGGGAACAATCCACACCTCCAAAGCGTAACCTTCTTTTTTCACTGCCTCCAGTGTCTGAATCTGGATAAGTTTGTAGGCCATTCTGACGAAGTCCAGTTGACCCACCAAGCTCTATATCTCCTACAAGAAAACAAGTTTTGGGCTGGAATTGTCTTCCTTGACATGTTCCCTTGGACCAACAAGCTGCCAACGCATGTAAAATTCAAGATCCGCATGGACATTGATGTTGTGGAGCGAACCAATAAAATCAAAGACAGGTAAAAATTGGCTTGCCTTTATCCATTCAGATTCAAGCACACAAAGACAATGACAAGACCTAGAACACTCAAGTAAGCCAGAAATAAATGTTTGGGTATTTTTGAGTACTACTGTATGTAATTTCAAGCACTGGCAAAAGTATGCAGGTTTAGTGTGGAAAATAAAAAAAAAATTTAAAATATCAACAGCATAGAATGAAAGCAACAGAGTATCCTACAAACCCAAACCCCTTATAGACATTAAATACAAACAACAAGTGGAATACAAGTGAACCCCACCCCCAACAACCCATTTTAAAGAATATGGCCCTAGTTGGTTTTAATATAGGTTATTATTATAAAGACATTTTCTAAATAATGTAACTCTTTTCACACACTCCTAATATTAGGAAAGCAGATGTGTTTCAGCATTTTAGCAGGCAGGCACTGATCCAGGGTTCCTCCCATTCCATCTGCCTGTGCTGTGGAGTCCAGCTTGAGTGGAATCCCCCTCTGCTGTAGTGAGATGATAACAACTTTTGCCATTGTCTCAGTTCCTATTGCTGTTTCCTCACCAGATACTGGGACCCTGGCCCAAGGGCAGATCCCCTGGATGACCTGCGCTACATCTGGGGAGGGTTTGCATACCTCCAGGACATAATTGAACATGGCATTATCAGGAGTCACACGAATAAGGACGTGCCGCTGGGGCTCTATTTACAGCAAATGCCATATCCATGCTATGTAGATGACCTGTAAGTGAAAAGGGAGACCTTTATTGATTTGTGTTTGCATTAATTTATACACTTCTAGTGTCAACCCTTCCACCAGTATTTCTAGACCTAAATAAAACATGTGAGAGAAAGTACCAGGGAGTTCCAGTTACTTACTGTACTGTAATAGGACTGAGGCCCTGCATTATGATAATGTGTACAAGTTAATGCTACTAACTGTTATTCATTCCTTAATTCAAATCACAGCGGTCTGACAAATAACATTATTTTACTTTAAAACATTTCTTTTGAACCCACTTAATTGTGTTCTTCCAACATCAACATATCTATAAATATGATACTACTACTACTACTACTACTACTAATAATAATAATAATAATAATAATAAATAATAATAATAATAATAATAATAATAATAACCTTCTTTCGTAGCTTCATGCTGACACTCAACCGATGCTTCCCCATGTTTATGGTGCTGGCCTGGATCTACTCTGTCTCCATGATCGTCAAGAGCATCGTGTTGGAGAAGGAGTTGCGCCTCAAGGAAACACTAAAGGTCATGGGCGTCTCTAATGGTGTGATCTGGTACACCTGGTTCATCGACAGCTTCCTAATGATGGCCACCAGCACAGGCATCCTGACCTTTGTCATCATGGTAGGAGAAGTATTCGTGTGATTAACATCTGTGTGTACACAGAATAGCAAGTACTGGTTCACTCTAGCAAAAACAATGAGTAGAACTGATGTGTAGATCTGGACATAAACTTGTGACCCTTCCAAGCACCTATAATAACAATCGGTCCGAGTTAAGAGTTTACCTGCGGTTAATAGTGACATCTAGTGGAGGTGTACCTGTTGTATCAATTTTTTTTTTTTTTAAATAACTGATATGTCCTGTTGTTAAAATAATAATAATTTGAAATATGATTTTTAAGGTTCATCTCCAACTGTTTACTAATTGTAGTTAAATAATGCAGTACGTTATCTCGCGGTCTTGTTCTCATTTCTATTACAAATCCTGACTGGCAGAAAAAGACTTTATTCAGACAATTTCCTCAGCTGGGAAGAATGTTTTGTGTCCTTGTCATCTATTAACATTGCTCTGTCTGTTTTAGGAAGGGAATGTACTGCACTACAGCAATCCTGCCATCGTTTTCCTGTTCTTGCTGACGTTCACCGTGGCAACCATAATGCAGTGTTTCTTGATGAGTGTCTTCTTCAATAAGGCCAACCTGGCAGCGGCCTGCAGCGGCATCATCTACTTCACCCTTTACCTGCCACACATCCTGTGCTTTGCCTGGCAGGACCGCATCACCAAGAACATGAAGATATTGGTGGTACACACCCCTTACCTGCTTATCTTTTTTATTTGATAAATACAATTCACTACAGAAACAGTCGAGGGGGGGAACTATAAGGCTATAAAAAAACATCAACATCCCTAACAGTGCATATGCATGTTTTTGAAGTTATGAATTTTGCTATTGTCATTGTTTTTCAGAGTTTGCTGTCTCCAGTTGCATTTGGCTTCGGTACAGAATATTTATCCCGCTATGAAGAGCAGGGTCTTGGGCTGCAGTGGGACAATATCTGCACCAGTCCATTAGAGGGCGACGACTTCAATTTCTTCTGCTCCATCAGGATGATGGTTTTTGATGCTTTTTTTTATGGTGCCTTGGCATGGTACCTTGATAATGTGTTCCCAGGTATGGTCAATGCATTGCATGTCATGTAATATTTGTACATGGTTATTCCTGATGTGTGAATTAATTTGTCTGAAGCAAAGTTGTCCAATTATTTGCCCTCAATTAAGTTGTAAGTAAAGTATAAAGATAGGCCAAATAGACTTCTTAGTCTGGATCATGGAAGACCTTCTCAGCTCCTTCACGTTATCTTTCCTCAGGTCAGTATGGTATAGCACGGCCTTGGTATTTTCCACTCCAGCATTCATACTGGGCAGGACCTGAGCCCTCTCTGCCTGAGAAACCAGCCCCCACAGAAGGTAAGTTGATAGGGCATCTCTTTCCTGTAATACTATTTTTTTTCTCATAGCCTTTTCCAATTATTTTAAATTTCATATTTTTCTTTGAAAGATAAAGGAGAGATCAAGGATGGAAAAGAGGAAGAGAAGAGCCAGAAGTCTTCAGAGAAGCCGGTGACTGAGAACAAAACCGAGAGCAAAGAGCCTGAGAAGAAACCATGCAAACACAAAGAGAAGCAGGAAAAGGAAGAGAAGGAGAAGGAAGAGATGCTAAAGAAAGAAGCTGAGGCAGAGAAAAAGGAGGCTGAAACTATTCTAGGTAACCTGGCTAAAAACCAATAGACAACATTAACAGGTTGGCAGTCAGTGAATTCATGGTAAATTATTGTTCATATTTTTAATCAAGGTGCTTTGGGTGTTAGTCCAAATTGCCTCGCTGTAGTAAAGATTGGAGCCAAAGATCTCCTGTTTTTTTTTTTTTTTTTTGTGCTCCTGTTCCCATTCCACGTTTAACAAATGAAAGAAAATGTCCTTGACTTTGTTTGCTGAGCTACACATGCTCCCCCCAGGCCTAGAATAAAAACATGAAAGTTGAACTTTGGTTAATATTTAATGTACAAGCCAGTTACAATAAAATGCATTCCTTTCTTCTGATTCAATTTTTCTTTAAGTGTATTACAACCTCTTTCTCTCCCATGCTGTTCCAAGTATCCCTAGTCACTGTTTCATACTTGCCAACATTTGGAAATTGTTTAGTGGAATGCCCGGGGAGGACGACAGGCAAGCAAGCACTCATTATCACAAAAGTAATAGACTTACTATGCCTATTCCCCTGAATAAATACACTGTTTTTAATATAATCACTGTTAAATGAGCACTCTCTTTTTTTTGTTGCTTTCATAGCTGCCATTTTCATTTGCTGAACCAGACTTTATTTAATAAATATCTCAAAACCTTTAATCATTAGCTCCCACATTTGACTCAAAATCATACAGAGAAAATCATATTGCAGGAGCAGTGAGGAAACAATACCGTTTGGCAACATGACTGGATATGATTATGTTAATAAACTGAGATCTGGTCATGTGAACACAATCCCTGCCAGGCAGTGCAGTGCACAAGGGTCAAAGAGAATCCCCTAGACTAGCTGAGAAGAATTTCCAGGATAATATCGGGATTTTCTTCCTGTGTATTGGGACGTGAGACATTTGCTAGGAAATCGGGATTGTCTCGTCCATATAGGGAATGTTTGCTGTGTTTTTTTTTTTTTTTTGAACCCACACCCACAAAAGTAATGTTATGCAATAAGGGTGAACAAGAATCCATCTTAGCAACTGGGTTAGCACCACACATCAGTTGATGGATAAAAAAAAAATCATTCAGACACATAAAAGACTAGGCTGTCTTGGTCTATCTGATCTCTTGTGTGCTTCACAGGTAACCCTTTCCTTGAGGCTGAGCCAGCAGGCCTGGTGGTTGGTGTGGTGGTCCAGAACCTGGTGAAGGCTTTTGATGGCTGCAGCAGACCTGCGGTGGACGGGCTGAACATAACCTTCTACGAAGGGCAGATCACTTCTTTCCTGGGACACAATGGAGCTGGAAAAACAACAACCATGTCAGTTCAAATATGTTTTTTTTTTTTTTTTTTTTTTTAATTATTAAATTATTTGTATATTGTTTGGAGACTTTGACTGCCAAAACAAAACAAAAAAAAAAAAAAAAAAACCTTACCATTTACATTGAGTTTCTGCTTCTTATTACAATATGGGTTGTCTAATGTGGTTTATTATTTCTCAATAGAGGGACTGGCTAGGTTACTGATTGTTAAGCAGCAATAAACATTTACTCTTGTAATAGGCAGAATGCATAGTTCATTTACACACTCCATGACACGTGCAGTCAAAGTAAACACATACATTGTGTTGCTTGCAGACAGTTTCACTTTTAAAGGCTTGGTTCTGTCTGGGTTGTTTATCACTTTTATTTGTGAATTAATGATTACAACACAAACACACAGAGTCAGCACCCTGTGATAATGCACAAAAACACTTAATGATGGGGACCAGTGAAAAGTTTACTTCGTATGCTACGCTCCATGTATTAAGACATGTATGTTTCCCTGAATCTCCTTTGACAATAAGAACCATATAGTTGAATGTTTTGTGGTTTAATACATTGCTGTTGTTTAGGTCGGTCCTCACTGGTTTGTACCCTCCAACCTCTGGCACTGCCATCATCAAAGGGAAGGACATCCGGACCGACATTGACACCATTCGACAGTCATTGGGCATGTGCCCACAGCACAACATCCTCTTCCACCAGTATGTACTGGTTAAGGGTTAATGGACGCCGTTCTCGATTACACATGTACTGATGTGATGTAGTGACGTTTCAATAGGACATTGATAGCTGAAACAGGAAAAAAAATTAACACTACAGTTCTGTTTATGGCACTGAAAATTGTTTGTGGTGTCCACTGGCATTCTGTAAACTTTTTTATTATTAAATATTATTGAATACAAGGCAATTAACATAGTACTAAAATTCCTAGGCTAGAATAATACAAGCTATTAATACAGCATACTGTAATACACAATGCTATATTATAGTGACACTACTAAGTGTTACATTTAGACCTGACACGCATTGATCCCTTTCTAAGTTGGTAACCTGAATACATCAACAGCACCCTTAAATTTAATAAACTCTAAAGGGAAAAATAATATTAACTTTAGGTGTTAGAAGCAAGTGTCCGCAGCCTATTTTCCTAAATGACCATAACAATTGAAAACAGATTTAGTGTTAGGTGCACTTTGTTTTATATAACACATGTAGCTGCTAAATATAGTTGGCTGTTTTATTATTTTTCCACAGCCTAACAGTAGCTGAACACATTCTGTTTTATGCCCAACTGAAAGGGAAGCCGAAGGCAGAAGCTGAGAAGGAGGTGGAGGAAATGTTAGAAGACATTGGCCTCCCTCACAAGCAGAATGAAGAGGCACAGAACCTGTCAGGTATAGTACTCAGCTCCTCGCTGAACTGATTACCACTTAGCTTTCCTCTCAGACAAAGATGAGCCCCACAAATGCAGTTCATATAGGTTAAATATCATTCGGCGCTTCAAAGAACCCTAAAAGCTCTTAAGTTTTGGGGATTACATTGATTTTAGTGACACAGTAAAACTTCCTACTATTTTTTTGATATAAAATCTTTCAATTGTTGTAAAATTTGGTTAAGTAATTCTGTTTAGTGTTTAATTATCATTTAATTGTTTGTGTTTACTTGTGTTTACTTGTGTTTTTTTTTAATGTACTGCCATTTGTCAGGTGGCATGCAGAGGAAGTTATCTGTAGCCATGGCCTTTGTCGGAGGAGCAAAGGTGGTCATTTTGGACGAACCCACTTCTGGAGTAGATCCTTATTCAAGGAGATCCATCTGGGATCTGCTACTCAAGTACCGCTCAGGTAAAATGCATAGCTCAGCAGCTACCTCTAGTGGCAAATTAAATACAAATATTGAGCACAAAAATAAGTGGTGGTATTTGGCAAGTATAGGGCCCTATTCTCAAAATGTTTGGGCGATTTTATTGTTTTTAAAGCCCATACTGATTCATTTAATGAAGCTTGTAGTTCATTAAACCCTTTTCCAACTGTTTAGAGAGGGTGTATTTATTTTTCAAAGCACTGTTAAACCTAAAAAAATGTTTATAAACACCCTTCAAAAAAGTCCTTAAAAAGTCCTATAGATTTGTGAATTGGCCCTACAATGTAGTATCAGTTTCCCAATTCCCTCATTATTGAATTAGAAAAGTATACATGAATAAAGGTTAATAATGTAGTTGGCCTTAAAATTCCCCCCTACAAATGTTGCAAATGGAAACTATCATTAAAAAGGCTTTCGGAGTGCAACATTTCCAGTCATCTGTGTGTTTGTCATGTAGAGGTAACCGCATGGCCTTGGTAATGGTCTCCAAACCCAAACCTTGTCACCAGGCAGGACCATCATCCTGTCCACACACCACATGGATGAGGCTGACCTCCTTGGGGACCGGGTGGCCATCATCTCCAAGGGGAAGCTGCTCTGCTGCGGCTCCCCCCTGTTCCTCAAGAACTGCTTCGGCATCGGCTTCTACCTCACCCTGGTGCGCAGGATGAGATGCGTCAAGCAAGACAAGAAGAAGGAGGTCTTTACAACTATTTACAGTTTCTTCATCCGCATGTTATACCATACATAGCTTTGGATGGCATACAGTAGCAATACTAAAAGGAAATGCATGTAGACAAAATGTTTCAACGAGAAGTCGTTATGCTGTTCCTTTGTGTTACTTTATTCCGCTTTCTCAGCATTATCATTTTCCCTTTCTTATTTCTCTCAACTAACTTAGAGTGAATGTGGCTGTAAAGCGGATTGCTCATGCTCGTGCTCTACTTGTACCAAATTCAAGGAAGAATGTCATACCCAGACCCAGACCCAAACCCACACCTTCGAACAGGAGATGGATGGTAATACGCTGTCTAATCAATCAACCATTACTTATATATATATATATATATATATATATATATATATATATATATATATATATATATATATATTATATTTATAATTGACCCCGAGATTTGACCCTAAGCTCTAAACTTAAGCCTAACTTAAACTGATAGTTGACTTCAAAGATGCCTCATAATAAACTTTCCTGTGGCATGTTCAATAATTGTGACACAGGGAAAAGTTTGGATTCCATGAACATTATAATGATAAAACAGTTACAATTATAAAACAGATAACATAACCCTCATCCATGTTTTTGTCCTGTCCTAATTTAGCTCGCTTCTGCACCCATGTTTTTGAGACCCTCTCCCAAGTCATTCAGCACCCTATTGATCCTAACCATCTAATTCCATTATTTGGTATAACACCATCTGACACTTCTTTAACAAAACTCCAGTCTAACTCTTTGGCCTTCTCCACCCTACTGGCTAGAAGCCTGATTCTGTTTGCTTGGAAACAAGCTGCCCCGCCCACACATGCTCAGTGGCTGAGAGACCCTTTGCAGCATCTAAAGCTGTAAAAAATAAAACATACACTTCGTGGATAGACTGAACATTTTTACTTAGCTTGGCATGCCCTTCTATCACACACTAATGAACTTAGATTTCCATGGTTCCCCTGATCTATACCTATCTGTCTACCCTTTTTCTCTCTTCTGAATGCAAACTGACTGCTTGCATCCTCTCTCTTTCACTCTTCCTCTCTCCCCCTTTCTTCTCTCTTTTTATCTCTTAAATCATATTTAAAAAACAATCCTGGCAAATTGAAAATGATAAATGATTTCATGATGCTTTATGTGTTATATTATTGTTTGTGTCTATTACCTTTTGTTATTTGATAAGTCATTGTGTGTAATTTCTTTGCTTAACAAAACCAATAAACAGAATTTAAAATAAAAAAAAAGATGGATTGTATGCTAGCCTGTCTGCCCCACTCTTTTGTTGTAGGTGACATAGAGAGTATAACCAGCCTGATTCACCACCACGTTCCGGAGGCGAAACTGATCGAGATGATTGGTCAGGAGGTGACGTATTTGCTGCCCAATAAAGACTTCAAGCACCGGGCCTATGCTAGTCTGTTTCGGGAGCTGGAGGAGACACTGGGTGACATGGGACTCAGCAGTTTCGGGATCTCTGATACCTCACTTGAAGAGGTAGGGGAAAAACATTTAAAAAAAACAAAACAAAACAAAAAACAAATAAATAAATAATCTAGGTTTAAGGGTGTTGTTTTTCTTTTTTAAAAAGTAGTTATATACATGTTTTTTTTTCCAGATTTTTCTTAAGGTTACTGCTGATGCTGAAACAGCCACAGGCGTGGGGAACCCAGGTAACCATACAACTGTGTTTAATGGATTGTGACTCCAGGCAAATAAAAAATGTATTATTTCCAATTGCAAACCATGTGAGGTGCTGTATCTGTGAATCCAGCTTTGTGTGATATTATTCAAAGTGGTAATTCAACAGTTTGGTAATAATTTCACATTGAAGGGAAAAGGAACTCTCTGTGACAAAACTAGTATAAACAATTTACGTGCTCTGTAGAGGCTTAATGAAATAGTTTAGTTTCTTCTGGTGCTCTGCTAATCATTTTGCATGTGATGATCAGGTGTTTTCTTTAGCATGCGTGTGTTTTATTTATGCACTGTCTGTGTGTCTTGTTAACCCAAACTGTAGAAGAGTGGATGTTGCAGCACAGGAAGTCGCGAACAAGTGTTGCAGGAGAGAACAAGGTCACTGTTAATGCTGAAGCTGCAGAAGGTGAAAGAAAGCAATGCAAAGCTCTGCTGCAGAGCACTGCTACTGCTAGAGCTGAGACCGGAGAAACAAAGGGGATCACTGATCCACACCAGGATTACAATAAACATTACAAAAAAGAGACTGCTCTGAAGCCAGATTAGGAAATGGGTTCAGTGCACTTACCACCCAGGATTTCCTTAAAATGCCATCTCTGGACTTCCACCACATACCTGGATAATATATTGGCTCCTGTTGTCTGCACAAAGTCATTTTTTAAGCCCATGGATTTGTTTTGTTGATCTGGCAGCCATTTTTTTTTTTTTTCCTAGGGATCATACCCGTGATGTCACTGTCATTGCCATTGTAAAAATGTTTTTAGGTTTAGTGTAACGTCCACTGGTAGTGAAAATGGCCACTTGAAGGAATACATTTTTTCTTCTGGATAGTCCACTTCACATGGGTAAGGGGATGATCCCTGTGATAATGGTGGCCTGGAAAACATCAGTTGTGCTCGACATCATAGCCTGCTAATTTTCTGTTTATTTTTTCATGGTAGACAGAAAGATAAATAATGGGTGAAATGTATCTTCCACTCATAAGTCAAACTGCAATGTTGTGAGCCCCCAAATAATTGCACTTAAAAATGCCATTTCTGTGGATCAGCTGGCTTCAGAGACATCCTCATCGCCTGTGATGTTCATGGTAAACTTGGCTGCACCCTCAAACAGCTTGTTAGGGCAAAAGCAGTAGTACTGCAGCACTTTTTAAGCTTGCTTTGCGCATCTACTATAGCATCTACTATAGAGCTCATCGACTATAGAGCCTTTCGACTTGCCATTTCTAGGTTTTGTTGCTCCTCATTTCTGACTATGCAGTTACAGTGTTCGTTGAAGACCATATAAGAAATGTGTTTAAGATATCACATATACTGAATAAGCATGTTGCCTCTACAAGTGTTTGGGATTATATTGTGTTGATGAAAGAGTGTTAATTCAAATGGATAGCAGTTCAACATACATACAGAAGTGAAGTGTTTACAGAAGAAGCTTCGAAGTATGTAAAGCATAACACTTAGTCATATATTAACTGAATTTGTGTTGACATTAAATTCAGGTGCAGAGAATGCCGAGGTGAAGCATTTGGCTTCAGCCAATGGGCAGAGGGCCCCTGAGAACTCTCCTAATGATGCGAGTGATGGGAAAGGCTCTCAGCAGATCAAAGGTGCAGGACTGGTCTTTCTGCAGTTCAAAGCCCTTCTGATAAAGAGGTTGTACCATGCCACCCGCAGCCAGAAGGATTTCCTTGCACAGGTAGAGCCTTGGACTACTATTTAAATAGGCAAAATCAGGAATAAAAATCACTTGAAGGAATGTTAAAGAGTACACTAATGAATTAATGTGACACATCATTCACTCTGTTTCAGATTGTCCTGCCTGCAAATTTTGTTCTCTTGGCTCTGATTTTTACCCTTATTATCCCTCCTTTTGGGGAATATCCCAGCCTATCTCTGCACCCATGGATGTATGGCAAGCAGTTCACCTTCTTTAGGTAAGAACACTGCTCACCTCTGTTCACTTTACTATAATATTAGTATAGAGGAATACAACGACCACCAAGGGACTGATGAAAATGCTTGGATAGAAGGAGATTCTTAGATTGTAATTGTATGATTACAAAGTCCTGCAAAAACAATACATTTATTTATTTTCATTTCCCACTTAACTATTCAGTCCTTTTCACACTTTTTTGTTTGGTTCATAATCTAAGATAATGAACACCAACCTTTCTAGTGTACTATATAATATTATTATTAAAGCTTTAAGACCCTACAAAGCTGGCTCAATTGAACACAAGAAGCAGTTCTTGCTTCAATACACAGTGATTGCCATCTCCTTTAATAAGATGCAAGACTCGTGTCCCCATCTGCTTTGCCATGGTCTACATTGAAGAAGAACAAGCGTATTGACCCCAGTTCACTGGTGTCATTCTTCCCCAGAATGGAGCAATTGCAGATTTACTGTCTTCACGATGCACTTGGCTTAGGAAGATACGCATGTCTTTGAAAACTGTGACTAACGTGTATGAATACTTGTCTTAACAGCAACGAGCAGCCTGAAAGTGAGCCAATGAAGCATTTTGGTGATGTTTTGTTAAACAAACCTGGATTTGGGACACGCTGCATGAAGAGCGAACCGTTAGAGTAAGTATTCATTGTTAACAGCATAGAAATACAGTGTGCTTGATGATAATATTAATAGTACTAGTGCAGTTTCATCATACAGCCACTAGGGGGTAGAAAATTCCTATATAAAGTACGGTATTGGTGCCTCTTGACAAGCAATACTGTATCTGTTCAGTAATTGGTGAAGCCTTTGTGTTTGTTTTTCTTCTCTAGGAAATACCCTTGTAGTAATGCCACCACTGACTGGGAGATGACATTTATCCCTCTAAATGTTACAAACCTTCTGATGAAACAAAACTGGACTGAGAACAATCCTTCCCCAGTCTGTCAGTGCAGCACCCAGGAGAAGTTGACCATGCTCCCACAATGCCCTGCAGGAGCTGGGGGGCTGTCCCCACCACAGAGACTTCAACCAACCACAGACATTGTACTAGACCTCACCAATAGGAACATATCTGATTACCTCGTAAAAACATACCCAACACTGATCAGAACAAGGTATTTTTGAGGCATGACTCTTATTGTATCTATGACATGCACACATAGGATATTTTATATATGACTTAGTTATTATTTTTAATCAAAGTTGCCCATTTTGTAATATTTATATATATTTTTTCTCTTACAGTTTAAAGAGCAAATATTGGGTCAATGAGCAAAGGTATTGTTTCGCTTTCACTTATTTAAGATTTGATGTATGGAAAGCTGTTCAGCTTTTAAGAATATTTTTATTGTTAGATTGAATACAGCAATTTGGCTGTTAGGCGCTTCTATGGTTCGCTTTTATTTTGGATTGCTAACAGAAGACACACACAGATAGTTTTTAATGGATGGGCTTGCCTCTTCAGATATGGAGGGATCTCTTTTGGAGGACAGCTTCCAGTCCTCGACCTCAACACGGAGTATGTAGCTGAAGTCTTCATGCACCTGGGACGCATGCTTAATGTTACTGGGGTAAGGAGATCTCAAATACCTTGAGCAAATGTATATACAAACAAGCAAGTTACAATCCCTCACTGTCTGGTTGTTTATTGTCCTCCCTTCAAGAGCATTGCATTACTTTTAACAATGTACACATTTTAGTAGCTGCTTATAAAAGTGTCCCATTGTACACTGTAGTAAAGGCACTGTAGACACAGTACAAGTGCAGAAAGGTGTGCTAAAGTTTAAATTTGCAAATCCAAGGGGAAATTGTCACGTTACATGAAACCTTTACAATGGAAGGTTAGGTTGGTGTAAAAACTGATTGTATACGTTTGTATAAAAATGCTTTTCTTAATCATCTTCTTACAGGGTAACTACTCCAAGACAGTCTTAAGGGAATTACAACCTTTTCTTAAATATATGGAAACTGAATATAATGTGAAGGTAAGGATTGTTTCTCTTCAACATCTCTGCATTCATTAAGCTGACTGGAATGGTTTCATTATCCATTTTAAGTCTGGTATTTAGCCATTGTTCCAGTTACTGATCTCTGGCATGACTTCCTCCCCAGCCAGTGTGTGACCTAAAAAGAACTCCTGTTTTTATGTGCTGCAGGTATGGTACAACAATAAGGGCTGGCATGCGATGGTGTCCTTCTTGAACGTTGCCAACAACGCGATTCTCAGGGCGAATTTACCAAGTGGAGCAGATCCAGCAGAGTATGGAATCACTACCATCAACCATCCATTGAACCTTACCAAAGAGCAGCTCTCTGAGGTCACTGTGTGAGTGTCTCTGAAACATACAGTATCAATTAACAACATATTCCAATCTGGCTTACCAGTGGATATAACCCATACGGTACATCAAAATCAGAATAATCCAAACTTGGTTCTATTACATTTTAATAGTTTGGTGAAAATGACCTTTCAGGATTGAAAATGACAGGATGGTTCATGAGCTTTTCTTAAAAAAAATACTGCATTTGCCCAAGAGACTAGTTGGCCTGTGAGGAATTTTGAGTCAATGGCGCTATTTAAATAGGCAGTAAGTCCTACAGTGCATCTACAGCAGCATTCTTTATGTTGTGATTTTCTTTTGGACACTGGACTTATTTAAAGATTTTCATCTACATATTGCTTATTTGCAAATTTGTATTCATTTCCTGTTGGCTCTGGATGTAATCTTCATTTCGTTATTCTGCTCAGGCTGTCTACCTCTGTGGATGCCGTGGTGGCAATCTGTGTGATCTTCGCCATGTCTTTTATCCCTGCGAGTTTTGTCCTCTACCTGATTCAAGAGAGGGTCACCAAAGCCAAACACTTGCAGTTTGTGAGCGGTGTGAGCCCAACAGTTTATTGGATATCTAACTTCTTCTGGGATATGGTATGTGTCAATTAAATACTTTACACGTGTTCTAAAGCTATTGGTTGTTTTTTGTAGATATCCTGTTACTGAGAAAAGATCTGTTAGAACATTAGGTTTTACATAAAATAGTATTAATTTTCTATGTTTTCTGTTTTTTGTTTTGTTTGACCAGTTGAATTATTCAGTGAGTACTGCTATGGTCATTGGGATATTCATCTGCTTTGACAAGAAAGCATACACTTCACCAACCAATCTTCCAGCCCTTGTAGCATTACTGCTCTTGTATGGGTAAGTCACCAAGGGCTCTTCTTTGCTTACTTGAATCTTATAAATGACCACTGCATAATTAAAGCCCCAAATGCTTGACTGAATATTCAGTTTAAGCTACAACAAAGTTATTTTAAAGTTATTTTATTAAATGTGTGCCTTGTGGAATATCTTTATTAGTTTATTAAAAGCTGAACAGTATTATCATTTACAATAAATCATGACTTTATAACTTATATCATGACATTATAATTTATGTCACAACATTATAACTTATATCATGATATTATAACTAATTTTAAAGCCTGTTTTGTGTACTTGAACCAAGTTCGGTGTCCTTAAATAAAATGCCTTAAAATGTCATGTTTTAAATGGAAGATGAGTAAAGCTGGCATAGATGACAGCACATTGTGGTAATTCCAAAGAACTAACTGCAGTTCCTTGTGTGATGTACTATACTGTATTGTAGCTGGTCTGTCACTCCGTTGATGTACCCGGCTTCCTATCTGTTCAGTGTGCCCAGCACCGCCTATGTGTCCCTGTCCTGCATCAACTTATTCATTGGCATCAACAGCAGTGCTGTCACTTTTATTCTGGAGCTCTTTGAAAATGACCGGGTAGGTAATGAAAAGTAAAGCATGCAATGTTTTAGCTTTCATATCAGTAAGGCTTTCCTAGACCTTGCAGTTGTCCATAATACCAAAAGGGTTTTCGGCTTGATGTAGCTACGGAGTAACTACAAACGTTGTTAGTGTTTGAGAGGTTGCAAATGAAAATCAAGTGGATATTACTGTATACTGTAATAGCTACATTAACTATTGGGAAAGTAACAAGTGTGTGGTTTTCTACTTTAAAACCTTACCCTGGTGTCATCATAAATTAGTTGATTCTCCCTGGGTTTGTCATTGAATTAATGTCCAGTTTATGGCATCCATCTGCTGTAGTATTTTTCTCATTTAACTGTTTTTAACTCCTTTCACTGTAGCCTTTTGGTCCCTGCACAGGGGTTGCACTTATGGGAAGCTGTGAAATCTCGAATGGGCAAATACTGTGTCAAAGCATGTCAATCTGTGACTCCTGTCTGGCTCACATATTTTAAACTGTATTGTACTGTATGTATAGCATTTCATCAGTCCGTGCAGTTACTCATGAAATGACGTTTTTTAATCAATAAAATGGTAGTTATTTAGCTGAAAGCATTATATTTTAAGATACGGCAGGTTCAGATTCTTGGTATAAAATGTACTTTAAAGATTGAATCCAACCAGTTCAATGTGAAAAGAGCCATGCACTTATAATTATTATGTTAACCTACAGTGCATGGTTTCCCAATGTTTTGAATTCTGAGTCATTTTGTTTAGTGTCGGCTCACAGCACAATACCTCAGCCCTCAAAACAGTTTATGTTTTCTATTTCAGTCTCTGTTGAAGTTAAACAAAATGTTGAAAAACGTCCTGATAATATTCCCGCATTTCTGTCTGGGGCGAGGGTTGATTGATTTGGCTATGAACCAAGCTGTGACTGATGTGTATGCCAGATTTGGTAAGTGTGGGTTTCCAGTTTTAGAAGCAGTTGTGTAAAATAATCTTGTGAACTTTTAGGGCAGGTTTTTTTTTTTTTTTTTTTTTTTTTTTTTTTTTTTTATATACACACAGAACCTCTTCTAATAGCCATGATGGACATGGTCCTTTATAATATTCAATTAACTGGGACATAGCAGCTGCCACACGTTTCACAATAGGGTATCTCACAAACCATTCTAGTTACAGACCTCATATTAGGGTTATAAAACATCTAAACCTAATTACATGACTTTTCAATATGCATCGTACACCTGCAGTAGATGTATAACACTGACAAAAACACTCATCTAATATTGTGTGTCTGTTGTTTGCTCTTGACCAAAAGGTGAAGACTATGTGGTTGACCCTTTTCACTGGAATTTTATTGGAAAGAATATTTTTGCCATGGCAGTTGAAGGCATTGTATATTTTGCCCTGAATATCTTGATCCAGCATCGCTTCTTCCTTACTCACTGGTATGTTGGTAGATTTGTAATTTGATGTTCTACAATACCGCAATACCTGAGTTTATTTATTTTAAATAAGTTTCAATTAGTTACATCTAATCAAACTATGGAAAAATACATTAAATGCAGATTAAACCACTTGATTTGACTCTAGGCTATCTGAGGGAAATATATCTCCTATCATTGATGAAGACCAGAATGTTGCAGAAGAGAGGGAGAGAATGAACAAAGGAGGAAGCAAGAATGACATTCTGAAAATCAAAGACTTGTCAAAGGTGAGACATGTGAGCCATGCAGTACTGAGAAGATGTTTCGTTCCATGCCACAAATTCCTGTTTAATTTCATATAACCAATTGCAAGTTTACAAACTCAAACAGGGAAGAATATTCTAAAACCAAGCACTGTACTTAAAAAGCTTTTATATAATCACTAAAAACTATGTCTTTCTAGACCTATATAGGCAGAAGCAGACCAGCTGTAGACAGAATTTGTGTTGGGGTCCCTCCAGGAGAGGTACGTCATTGTAGCACACATTTGAACAGTGAGATATGTGGGATTTAAAATAGTTGAATCTTAATGGACTTTTTTGTATACTTCAATAGTGTGTATTTTTTTTTTTTTTTGGTCCAGTGCTTTGGCCTGCTGGGAGTAAATGGTGCTGGAAAGACAACCACTTTCAAAATGCTTACTGGAGACACTGATGTTACTTCTGGAGAGGCCTCTGTAGTTGGGTACAGGTAAACAAAAGAATTTCAAAAGCTTTCAGAAGCTGAAAAGCAGAGTTTATTAGCCCACATTACTAGCTCTTTAACAAGGTTGTTTCGGTTTTGCAGTTTTAGTTTAAATGTGGGTATTTCCTTGCTTTTGCTGTTGTGTAGCATCCTGACTGACATCCTTGAAATACATCAGAACATGGGATACTGCCCTCAGTTTGATGCCATCGATGATCTGCTGACAGGACGTGAGCACCTCCAGCTGTATGCTCGTCTTCGCGGGGTCCCAGGAGATGAAGTCAACAGGGTAAGCCCAGCCTACACTTTACTGCTGTGACACAGTCGTTGGACAGCCACGTGCTCATGGGCCACACAACACAAAGTTAGGGCTGTCACAAAGATTTGTTTTCTTTTTGTGAATTTAAGGTGGAAAATAACTTGTATTTAATTTTGCTGCCGTTTTTTCTGACTTTGTTCATTTGTTCAGACTTTGATACTGTAAATAGTTTATATTCTGTATCTTAATTTAGGACAGGCTATTTCCATCAGACAATGTTTCACTAATGAGGAGAGAATGATAACTCATTAGTCATGAGTGAAAAATAGCTCTTTTGCCCCTGAGCGATTTTTTTTTTTTTTTTAGTTGTCTCATAATTAATGACCTAATTTAATGAGTCTTAAAAAATTAAATTATTCTGACAAAAATAGCCATAGAGCCATTAAGGCACGGTGCAGAAAAACATGGTTGAAAATATTCACTGCAGAGCAATAAAACCTGACAGGTTACAAGATCCCCGGGCCCCCACTATGGGTCATCGCTGAGCTGCAGGTGTTTTTGCTGTACTGGCTGTTTACAGTTCCCTTGTAACCCATGGTATGGGTGTCCTACATTTTCCATCTACTATACGTTACTTTTTACAGGCCCTTCACTAATTCACTGCTGGAAGTCGGATAGTAAAATAACGAGGTAGTTCTCTCTTTGAGTGGAATGGTTTTAAATAATTCACCAATTATACCTGGAGTTCTCAAGGCAGTCCACTTTAATCATAACTATATATAAAGAACAGGAATTTTAGTCTGTTTTTACCTGCATCATTTGATCTCAACAGGATGAAGCTGATAATACAAAATCTTAAAAGTGGTCCACAAAATGTGAAATGCGAAGAACTTGAACATCCCTGATAAATGTTAAAAACCGCCTGATCCAATCCCCCAATACATTTCAGGTGGCAGAGTGGGGCATCCAGAAGCTGGGTCTCCTTGACTATGCTGAACGCTGTGCTGGGACGTACAGCGGAGGAAACAAACGCAAACTCTCCACTGCTATTGCTCTGATAGGCTGTCCTCCCCTAGTTCTCCTGGTAGGTGCTGCAATTGTATAACCACGTCATGTATTAATGTTTTCAGACAGTACTTACAAGTACTGCATGTGTGAGTAAAGAAATGTCTTCTAGTTGTATTTCTGTATTCATCAGTAACTTGCTATAAGGGACGGGTTCATACCTTTGATACTGTACAATAAATTATACTTGGTGTCCCTTGGCATTGCACATTAGGATGAGCCCACGACTGGAATGGACCCACACTCCCGACGGTTCTTGTGGAATTCCATTATGAGTGTCATTCGGGATGGGAGAGCTGTGGTGCTTACATCACACAGGTAAGGCTGCCAAGTCTTTGGAGAGATGTATTTATTGAAAGAGATATTCTACCCTGCAGGCTGGCTTATCCTTGTAGTCATATGTCGCGTGTCTTTTTTTTACTGTAACTTAAGAACTTTTCCTCAAACTCTGATGGGCATTCGTAACCACTAATTTAAGGTTTTGATGTCCTTCTTATGCCCTTGAGTTCTGGCTTCTGATTAGCAGACAATTTTTTTTTCAAGAAGTTATTACACATGCACTCATTGGCCAATTTTTTTCACACTAGTGACTCTGCATGTGCATTTTAAAAGAAAAAGTATTTAATAATGAAGCAGACAAACAGAACTGGACTTGCTTCCTACTGATTTCTTCACATGCTTTATGGAAACAGGTTTGCTTCACCATCTTGTCTCTGTTCACAGTATGGAAGAATGTGAAGCCCTTTGCACCCGTCTGGCTATAATGGTGAATGGAACATTCAAGTGTCTAGGGACTATCCAGCATCTCAAATACAAGTAGGTCATATTTTATTATAATTTCAAATTGCAGACCAGTATAAAGGTCTAAGAAAAATCACACCGAATTTGATCAATCGTCTTGCTTTTATTTCAGATTTGGGGACGGTTACGTTGTTACCATGAAAATAAAGGCTGCTAAGCCTGGAGCTCCTCCGGACCTGAAATCAGCTGAAAGCTTTATAGAGGCAAACTTTCCTGGCTGCCTTCAAAGAGAGAAACACTACAACACATTACAGTATCAGATCCCATCCTCGTCCCTGGCCAAGATCTTCCAGCTTGTTGTGTCCAACAAGGATAAACTCAAGATTGAGGATTACTCGGTCTCACAGACCACGCTCGACCAGGTACGTAGATACATTTAGGGCCTGGATTGTGAAAGGTTGGAAAGAATGAGGTAATCAAATCTTCACATATTAATACGGATTGAAATAAACATGAGTATCTGTTATATTGAATAAAAGTAAGGGGGCTCCCGAGAGGCACATCCAGTAAAGGTGCTCCGCGAGAAGTGCAGAATGCGCCCTATAGTCTGGAGATCGCAGGTTCAAATCCAGGCTGTCATTGCCATCCGTGACCTGGGGTTCCTAAGGGGCGGTGCACAATTGGCCGAGCGCCGCCTGGGTAGGGAGGGATTAGGTCGACAGGGCAATCCGTGGTTCACTGTGCACCAGCTACCCCTGTGGCTGATAGGGCGCCTGCGGGTCTGCAGTGGAGCCATTCAGATCTGTGTTGTCCGCCGGCACTATGGGTCTGGTGGCTTTGCTGTGGATCCACAATGCGAAAAATTACGTCTAGGCAGGAACAATCGGAGAACGCGTGTTTCAGCCTCCGTTTCCCAAGTCTTCGAGGGGGTTCCATCAGTGAACCGGGATAACAAATAATAATTTTGCATTCCAGATTTGGGGGAAAACCGGGGTAAAAACCATTGGAGACGACTAAATTAAAAAAAAAATACAAGTAGTTTCAGGAAACTACTAAATGCATTTGATATAGAACTGTTAAACCTTGGCTTATCTCATATGCAGCCGGGCAGGATGTTTATTAAGTTAGATGGGAATGTGCAAACGGTATCCTACAGCTGTTGTGAGCAGCTGATTTCCTAAAATACATTGTTATTGAGATAATTGTCATTTTAGGCGGCCATGTGAGAGACTAGGCTTATAAGAGCTTAAATGGCCTGTACCTTGTGAACATGTGGACTGTCTGCAGTAGGGCAGCAGGAGAGAGCCCTGCACACTATTACTAATATAAAAAGCCTGCAGCTCTCCCTGTTCCGTGTGGAGGAATGGGAGAGAGGAGAAAAAGAAATGAAAGTAAAAGCAAAACAGTATATAATCAGTGAAGGCAATTGCCCAGCCTGACCTGGGTTTTGTTCGAGATTTGTTTTTGTTTAAACTTTTGTTTTTGTTTTGTGAGCAGTGTTTTTTTAAGTATTTATTTTATTTTTGTTGGAAAATAAACGTAACACCGCAGTGCGCGTTTGCTCCCGAGCCTGCCTGGGTGTGTATCAGTTCCTGCTTCTGGCCTGATGTCACCACCTCAGCCATCCCTGTCACACTGTCAAGTACAAGTAATACATTTGGGTGCACCTTGGGGATCTTTGCAACACTATGCTTCCTGTATGACTCACTGTCACAATTACAGACAGTCTTGATTACTGCTCTGCTCATCACAGGCTCCTCTCTGTTTTCTCAGGTGTTTGTGAACTTTGCCAAGCAGCAGACAGGTGAGGATGAGGATCTTACTCTGCATCCCAGAGCTGCTGGGGCGAGGAGGGACATAAAGGTATCTCCAGTCAACACTACTGCATATTCATCATGAGGATGTGCCAATCGCACATACAAATGGACAGAAGTATTAATTTTGGTAACAAGTGGCATTATACATCACATCTAAGTATATTACAATACAGCTTATCCTGTGTCGTCCCTTGCTATAGAACGCATAAAAAAACCACAACCCTTTTTTATGTTCAGTCGCAATTCCTGAGTTGATATGTTGTGTGATTTAGTGGTACTTAAAATTAAATATTTGATTCAACAGCCTTCATGAAAGAAAACTGAAAAACAAATCATGGCTAATAACCTACAAAACAGTAACTGAGTGTTTGTTGAAACTGGGGGTGCTGTGTTTAGCAACAGCACACTCACCATGCAGTATGTACTTCTTTTAACAAAATCATTTCTCATTGCTTTATACAGATTTATTTGATTAAAATGGTAAAACAATACTACTGCAGTGTGTGTGTGTGTGTGTGTGTGTGTGTGTAATATATATATATATATATATATATATATATATATATATATATATATATATATATATATATATATATATATATATAGCTGAACAGTAAAAGAACTAGTCGCTTCACTGGAAAACTAAACAAAACATTTAATCTTTTAACTTAATGCAAAGCACTTTGATTTTATTTTTTACTTTGCTATAAATGTGTGTTTAACGCTCAGAATATTTTTCACATTACAGTGCTAATGGATAGGACTTTGCAAATAATCATACACAGGTAATGTCTATTTGCAGATATTTGCTGGACTTCGCTAATGGGATTTGTATTACAGCACTATATATTTGGGTTTATTTTTGACTCCAGCTTAAAAAAAAAAAAAAAAATTGCTAGGGGCTCCCGAATGGCGCATCCAGTACATGGCAACTTATCTGTGAATTTGTGACCAAAATCATTAAGCATGTACAGATTTCTTTAGTTTTAGTTAGAAGAAAATGCATACTGTACATAAAAAGCAATAAATAAAGCTATAATTCAACATTATTCTTTGCACTTTTGTTGAAATGTTTGTTGATTGTTTTGTTTGTCATTGACATTAACACTGTATATTGAACAGATTCCAATGCACAATATTTTCATAATTATATTTTTAAACAGTTTATTCAAAATGTACACTTTGGATACAAAAATCTGAGTAATAGCACCTGAAATGTATGGCTAGCTTCACCTGAAACAGAGAAAACACAAAGAGGCTTGCACCTGAGAAGAAAGGAGCTCTTCAGTATGTTCTTGTTTTGATTAGCAGTACTGTTATGGCACACATTATAATATAATGATTGTGAGCGGTAATGATAAACATTTACTACTTATGAGCAGATAACTCTGTTTCTAGCCCTACTCCAAGGGGAGTACATAGAGGAGTAAACCTTTCATTATGACCCTCAATTCATTTTTGATGAGTATGTTATGAATTGCTCATTTTAATTGATTGACTACA
Source organism: Polyodon spathula (assembly GCF_017654505.1). Classification (NCBI taxonomy): domain Eukaryota; kingdom Metazoa; phylum Chordata; class Actinopteri; order Acipenseriformes; family Polyodontidae; genus Polyodon; species Polyodon spathula. The sequence continues at coordinate 10,194,729 of NC_054547.1, read as the reverse complement.
GCTGCATTACCAGCATGATTTAAAAAAAAATATCAAAATCAATAGATTTAAGTCACCAAAATATCTGCATTTATTTATTACAAGCAAAGCAAAATTTCTGCAATGGATGTCCGGGAAATGTACCAGTGTTTAAGAAAAAAATGTGCATATAATTAATTTCTTGTTTTGTGGGTAAATCTTCAGGAGGAATATTGTGAGGGAGGGATGGAAAAACAGCATTTACATGCTGGGCCAAATTTTGTCTTGCTTATAACAGTGGTAACAGATCAATTTTAATGTACACCTATTTGTAGAACGCATGTTTCGTGGTCAAAATCAGGTTTTACAAACAATTTAGTCTAGCCATGGCAATTTTTTTTTTCTCTTTACAGAACAAGACCATGGTAGCAAACTTTTTAAAGACACACACCTGATTTGACATATCCATTGTTTGAGAAGTAGAGGCTAGGAAAGAAAAAGTTGATAGATGACGTCAAAACTTGAAAGGGAAACTCTGGCAGCACAATACCGTTTTCACTGAGAATTTTATATCAAATCTGCCGATAGGCCCCTCCGTGGAGTGATGTCCTCGGTCCCGCTTCATGGGGGTAATAAATAATAACTCTCCCCCTCTTTTGCATCGTTGCAAGGTTGATTTGGCGCCGAGGCTGGTCTCTGCCAGGGGGACTTGACCTAGTCCAGAAAATCTGGGAACACCGGAAAGGGTTGGGGGGAGTCGAAGTTTACGCCGGTCTGAACATAGGCTTATAGCCTCGCTCGCTTTCAGACACCCGGGGTGACCTCCGATGCAAGCGGGGTTGGTTCTGCAGCAAGTGCCAGAGGCAGAGCTGGGACCAGTGCCGGTGTCTGAACTGGGGCTGGGGCAGGGTTAATAGCCTATTATCTGACCAGATACTCCAGAACCTGGGCCATCGGTCTCTACAGGTCTGAAATATCTTTAGCCTGCTATGAATGCCTCGAACACTTGCTGCTCCTTGAAGAGCTTGAGCGGCTGCAAGCTGGAGCCTGTGCGCAGGGTATACTCTGCGACGGGCTTGAAGGCAGATGGAGGACGGGGGAGACCGGGAACCCATGAGGCTGCAGACAGTTCGTCTGAACTGACCGTAGAGGTCACGTCCGTGAACTGCGCTAGCCTTCTGTGCAGGATTTTATCCCTGGACTTTGTGCAGATATGGCAGAACGCCCTGTCTTCCAGTGCAGATGAGGTGTGCTGCCTACCCAAGCTCCGAACACACAGCAAGTGTTTGTAGTGGGAAGGTTCACCCTGCAGGACATGGAAGGTTGAAAGCCTGATATTGTGCAAGGACATTTGGCCGAGGGCACAGAGGCTCTAAGGCACTAAAGCACCTAATGCACAAAGGCACTGATGCGGTAGGCACTGGGGTGCTGATTTTATCGAAGCGCCAATGCACCGGAGCACCGAGGTAGCAAAGTACAGAGGGGCCCGAAGCTGCCTATGCACAGGGTGTGTGAGCACCCAGACACAGAAGCATCGAGGTTCTGTAGCACCATCGGTGCTGAAAGCATCGGGGCACTTCAGGCTGGGCACTGGGGCACGAATCCACCTATGCAGGGGAGCACTAGCTCACTGAGGCGAGGCACAGAAACGCAGAGGTTCTCAAGTACAGAGGCGCCAATGTACTGAGGCTCTGAGGCACCGACGACCCGAGGGTACCAAGGGCGTTGAAGCACCAAGCACCAAGTACCAAGGGTGTCCAGCACCAAGGTACTGAGCTATGTGTCTGGTCTGTGGCTAAGGAATCACACAACCGAAGCAGCACGTAGCCTACGATGGTGCGGTGCCTTCAGACCGTAGTGTGTGATAGTCACACAACCGGTACAGCGTGTGGCTTACAGCAGAGTGGAGCACTGTATAGCGTCTGGTTTGAGTGCAGGCACAGCCGGTGCAGCGCGAAGCACCACTTTTATGGGTGAGCGCTTTGAATGTGCGTGGGGTCTACTCAACAGTAGGACCAGGTAATTCCAGGCCTAACAGAGGAAGCACACGGTTGTTTTTTTTTTTTGTTTTGTTTTTTTGTTGGTTTTATTTACAGTAACACACACAGACACTCGACAGCAAGCTGGAGTGTAAGGGTTTATTTAAAAAAAAAAATTTGGGAAGCAGTATTTCAATAGTAATCAGCAACCTCTAGGGGCAGACTAGGCCGAGCACAGCGAGTGTGCACGCCGATGTAGCCCAGAGTCCTCAATTCCATAGCGGATGCAGCATAGCCGGCTCTCGCTGGAGGATAGCGGCTCTCTCTGACTCCTATTATTTATTTATTTATTTATTGAAAGCTGCTCGAGGCAGGGAAACAAGAAAACACAGGCTGCAAGGTTAGTTAAAGTAGACTACAATCGCCAGGCGAAATAAGTTGTTGGAAATATATATTTTTTATATTTTTAAAACGGAGCGCCGTTGCACAGCGTTAGCGCAGGCTTCAGCTCTCGAGTCCTGATTCCGGGGAAGTGGCAAGCTGACCTTCCAGCAATAATTTGCCAAGGAACTACAGAAAACTCAATGAAAGAGCTCTTTTAAAAAGATTTGATCACACAACTGGAAGAGGTTAGTTATACCTACCTTACTTACCTGGTTGTGAGAAGCAAAAGAGGGTGAGATCGCCGTGCAGTGACTGTTTATTACCTCGGTGAGGTGGGACCGAGGACGTTACTCCGTGGAGGAGGCTATCGGCAGCTTTGATATAATGTGCTCAGTGAATACCTGACCTGTGGCAGGCATATCCCAAAAGTATGGTTGTTGGTCGTCTTCGAATTGAAAGGGAACAGTGAATTACGGAATGATGAAAGACAAACACATAACACTGCCCGCCTGCTTGGCTAATTCAGTGCAGATGCTACACTGAGCCACTGCTTCCATAAGTCATGCATTTGTGGTTTCTCAAAACACGGCAATATAATGTCTTTAAAAAAAAAAATAAAAAAAAAAAAAAATATATATATATATATATATATATATATATATATATATATATATATATATATATATATATAGACACACACATACATACACACGTTTTGGGTAAACTGAATAGAGCTGCACCATGCTTTCCTAAAAGCAATTACAGCTCTCCCAAGTTAACTTAATCAAAAAACACATAAAGTGCATACAACTGGATCAAATCAAAATTATAGCATCAGAACAGTCCCGTTACTGCATATAAAGACATTTTTAATGGTACTACATAATTGCTATAATATTGGATTCAATTTAGGCCATATGCAGCTTTATGTTGCTTCTCTCATTCCATTTAACAGCTTATAATTTCCTTACAATAAGAAAGGAATAATAGCCATCCTGAGGCTGGGGTACTCTTTAAACTCCCTTATGTAGGTGTAGTGCTTGCCCTTCGCCCAGATGGTCATCTGAATGAAGCTGATGAGTGTAAACAGACCCACTAAATAAGAAAAAAAGAAAGTATATAATACAAGCTTCCATGTTATAGGCTGTGACAAAGCTGTTTCGTTCATAAGATACAGTATTTAACATGAACCTTACCTGGCAGACATTGTGTCATGATTGTAAAGCTGAACCAGGCTCCAGCCTACGTAAACAAAAACATGTATTACAGACTGAGGCTCTAGGCACATGACCACCAACAACTCTTGCACTTGTGCAACTGCCAATTTCTTGATATAAAGCGGTTTTCTAATCCTAATAACACACCCTGTGCTGTTATTATTACTTTTGTTTCATTTCACAAATGATTAATTGAACAACATACTATTTTAGGTTAATGTTTAGCTGAAAAAAGTACAAGGCTTTCCTGTGAAAGGGATCTGTAACTCAGTGAGTATGTAACATTACCTCATAGGTATAATTGGGGCATGACACAAGGAAGAAGAGCCATGTGAAGGGGTTTTTGGTTGGATAGGGAATCTTTCTAGCCTTGGATCCTGTTGATGAGACAAAAACAAAGGACATGCATGTAACTGATGCTTTGATCAGACACAACCAAAGCTAGAGTGGTGAGATACAAAATAATTTTATCACTTACCATCACTTCTCAAGTTATTGAGAGCTAAGTGGATAGAAAAGTTGCCGGCCTGACATATCTGAAAGAGAGACAACAAGACATTCATCGTAAGTTAGTAATATATGTGCCAATATATTAGTGTTAAAATATGTACTATTCATTTTTAATAAATCTCATAGTGGAAACCTCCAAGATTAAATAAATATGCTCACAATGTGTAACATGTTCTTGTCGCCAAACACCTATTTAATAAGGTGTAAGGTAGTGTAGTTAAAACAAAAAAAGAAATCAGATTTTTTATTGATTCGTTTCCCATACTCGTGCAAAATACATACCGCAAACATTGCCAGTGCATAGTTGACTTGCTTATTTCCATAATCTGAAAAATCAAAGCACACAAAGAACATTATTTTACAATTCATTTTGAATAGTGGGAAGAGAGTCACAGTTTCACCACTGTACAGTGGACAGTCATGTGTTAAACAGCTTAGTCAGGACTGTGTGCTTTCAGGTAATACCTACAAGGTGGAGTGTAAAGAGGATGGTTGATGTAATAGGCAAGCCATGCTGCAAATCCCCAGTAATATAAACAGTTCTGTTGAAAAAAAAAATAATAATAATGAATGTGTCACTTTTATAAACATGAAACTTCAACTAGATTACAACGGCAATGCTTTATTACTGAAACAGCTTTGAGATTTGAAAACACTAGGCCCCACTGTATATGAGTAGAACATTCAAGGACAGTGTTCCTCTGTAGCTAGTAGTAGTCATGACAGATTTAGGGCACAATTTGGATGGTGACAGGCTGCATGATCAGAGGATCTTAAAGTGTGTTGTGAAGTACTCTCTTCAGAGTTATTTTAAATAGCAGGGCCTCTGCTGACTAGGGGTATTGAGGTTTGGTGCCAAGTAAGTGCTAGGAAAGACACTATTATATATTGTTCTGTAGCCACAGTAAAAATGGTTCTGCATATGTACAATATGTCAAGTTTTTGGAGAATAATAATATTTTGCCCAGCACAAGTCTATAACAGTTTCATGACAATCATGCATGTTCAAATAAGTTAAAGGTTTTTGAATAGGGACGGTATCTTGTGCAGTTTGGGAATGTTTTGTGGCACAATGTATGAATTCAGGCCAGACAAATTATTTGATCATTTAATATGAATTGACAGAATAATGTGCAATCTATTGTTTAAATGAAAAACAAGAACCTCAGGTGTATTTTGAACTTTATAAAGAGAACCAAACAAACAAAACTAGAAAACTTACCCTCACAATATTTCGGAGTGGCATTGTACCATGGGAGAAACGATGCACAAATATCGTTTCGACCAAGCGTTTGATATAATGGATTGAGTGACATACACAGGCCAGGCTGGAGGGAGAGAAGAGAAGTAGAGCAGTACTGGTTAGTTGTGGGTGAAGATGAAGCTAATGGAGGTATTAGAAAGAGTCAGGCCAGTACAACACTTACGTCACTGCAGGGTATGGGCTGGAGGTGAACGCGTGCTTATGGTGATAGATATATGGAAGTCGGAAATAGAACACTAGATATATAAAGAGTGGACCTGCATATTCGGAGAGAAACACCTATGAAAGATGGAAACAAAACAAAAGAAGAGGAAAGATTGAAGGCCTTTCTCATGTTTTGTACGGTAAAATTGTGGGAACTAAAAACCCCTGGTAGTAAAGCGCACTGGTCCAAATGTTGCAATAGCTCTGTCGTAAGGCATAAGACTAGTACTCTATTTGGATTTGCTGCTGGCTAACTTTCCATGAGCTCATCTTGAAATGGTACAGAACCATCCCCAGATTGAACTTCCTGGCCTTGCTTCAGGCCTTGGTACTTGCGATTCATTCATGTAGTACTGATGTAGAGACAATGCAATTAAAGTGTAATTAGTGATTAACTTAAAATAACACTGGAAAGACAGACATTAATACTAAAACAGAACATAATTTTTCAATAGGACCACCTGTGGTGATACTCACCATTGTCCAGCCAACTTGGGGACCTAAGTCTTTGAAATAGAGAGTAGCTGTTGTGCCTACGGGGAGATTCTGCAAGATCTCATCATCCTTTAATGCTTTCCCCTCTGGAGGCAAGAATGTATTGTAAGGCACAGCTAATGACATCTAAATAATGTGCAATGACTCACTTAAGTGATATATACCAGGGTGACACATGAGTATAAATGGAGTAAGTAATGAGTATTAATATTAGATTTATATATATATATATATATATATATATATATATATATATATATATATATATATATATATATATATATATATCATTCATATCTCAGAGAAACTGGAGAGGAATGGGATATTAAAACAATACTGCAATCATCCAAATAGAGCTGAAGAACTAATGGATAACGACATAGAACGCCTGTACAGCACTGAAACACTATGTTTAAAAAAATCCAACTGTACTGCTGAACCTCGTCTTCTTTAATATTCACAAAGGTACAAAGGTGTATTATAAAAAAGAATACATGGTTCTCTTCATTGAGTTACTAGAAAACAAATCCATCTCGGGTTTCTGTGACAGTTTATAAATGACTTGACCTTCGGACTCATAATTTATGACGTCACAGAAACCCTAGATGGAATTATTTTCCTGTAACTCACTGAAGCCCATCTATATATATATATATATATATATATATATATATATATATATATATATATATATATATATATATATATATATATTCACGTCTAACAAGTTAAACAGCAGGCTCTATTTACATTGTCAAGTATGTGGACCGGCATGTTATACCAGAGACATGTGCTGATACTACAGGGATTAAAACTAACCTGATAAATGTTTTCAGGTTACGTATATCAGATTGAAGATTCTATGTGTTATCATACACTGATCAGTGTTAAATGTTATATATAAGGTACTAACATAGTTTACCTCTACTACTCACCATTATCTTTCATCACTACTAGCTGACAAATGTTTGCTAATGCTTACAACTTAGAACTAACTGTCTAACTGTGTCTGGCAGGCTGACAACCTGTACAGTTTCAGCTGTTCAGTAATTAGTTACACTGTTTACAGCAGCACTGACAGTAGGGGTTCAAAACTATCTAGTTCAAGTCACCCAGTCAATATTTTCAAATACATTGTTTTTTCTTCGAACAAACTTGTTTTATTTAATTATTAGTTAACAAGAACGGTGCCTCCTCATCTTGTTTAAGAAAAACTATAGATTTTAGGATCCCTTTGTCCATTAGTAACTTTAATTTATAAATAAGTCTCTCTTTACTAGGGACCTCTGTCTAAAATGAGCTCTGGTCTGGTCCTGCACAAACCAGCAACAGAAGATGGTGTTACAGGTTACGACATGAGTGTTTGCCTATATATAAGCATGCCAACAGACCACCCGCACGTAAAATGTCTGATGGATTATTATATTTTTGTTGGTGGGCGTATCCAAATATTAGTAATATTTGGCATAAATTGTTGATTTAAACAAATATAAGATTACAACATGCTACATGTTTTACAAGCTTTGTAAGTGGCATTCAGAAGCAGCTTCTTGTACAAGTATGCTTACTTGGATCAAGCTTGAGGGCCTGTCTTGATGGGTACCAATGAGGGTCTGCAAAACAAGATTTATAATCAGCAGTAAGACAACATATTAGTATTATTTCTGACAAATTGTCTACTGAAATATAGCCAAACACTATTAACTAACAGCTATAATTTTGAATGGTTTTATCATCTTGTTTTCTAATTGTGCTCACTGTATGTTCTGTGAAAGTACAGGAGGTGCTGTGCTTAACATGTTCAGAAATGTAATGTCAAACAGAAACGGCACTGGACCAGATAATGCATGGATATTCAGAGATGTATCACAAATTTGTATCCAGGCACTCATTGATCAAATATCAGGCCTGTACTAGTATGCATGGCGATCACACCATTATAAAGTACTTTTTATTTTGACATTAATCCATATTTTTGACAATAATAAACAATGAAAACACTAAAGACGTTATTCTGCACTTACACGCTTTATGAAACAAGCACTTGATTTCTCCAATAGTGGAATGGGGATCCACCTATCAAACAAAGACAAATGGAATATTTCAGCATGTTGAATAGGGCTGCTACGACTAAATCAAAAATCGATTTTTCGATCGATTCCATTCCTCATTATATTCATGTACATAAATAGTAGATAATCGATTCAATAATTACATTTTTGTAACGTGCACAGTTAATAACATTACTTAAGCTTATCAACAAAACTGCACTGAACCCTTGCTATTTACAGTATTTTGCCACAAACAAGCAGTGGGCGTGCTGTTCTTCTCCTGCTCGTGTTAATTAGCATCTGATTTGCTGGTCCCATTCTCCCAGCGAATTAATTTTGAAAATGCTTTGTAAGTACGCACCTCTGTGTACGGAATGTATAAACAAAACAAAACAAACAAACAAAAAAAGCGCGCTACCTAGTGCTCAGAGCATGACGACAGGTCTGTATTCCTAGCAAAGCATATAAATTGCGCACATTGGAAAAAAAAACTTACTGTATATAGTGTGCGCTTCTTTGGAGTTTCAAAATGAGCTGTTATATAATGAATATTTAACAATATTCAGTAACGTTAAAAATAAATAACTAAACAAACAATAGTGATGTTAAACGCAATTTTGGAGTAAGAATCAGCTAGCGGGTATATGTGTTAAGTAAATCAATGTATTATTATTATTATTATTATTATTATTATTATTATTATTATTATTATTACTGTGTTTTAGGCAGGAATTTCTGCATTGTGTGTTTCACGGATAGTGAAGGTTAGGGGGTACAGTATTAACAAGATGTATTGCGTGAGGTGCAGCTGTCACTGAATAAAACAGTTTTCATAAACCGGTAATTATATAGATTACATTCCAAAGTACTGCAGTCTTCTTGGAATAAATGTTTTAGTAAGACCTGTAGTATGTTAAATTTGCGAATGTTGTGGTTTATTTATTTTATTTTAATTTTTTTTTTTTTTTTTTTTTCCCTCCTGACGCTACTAAGGCGTAATTACTCCTCGCATTGAATTGTTGTGCACAAGCTTTTACTTATACAGCAATGGTATTAAAATAATCACGTCGGCGAAGATGTATTATACAATCAACGTTATTTACTCGAACGGTTGTATTTAGTGTGCCAGATTAACCTATTGCTGTTTTGAGGCGTAACTGACAGTCCTAATGAGGGAGATAAGAACGTTCATTTGAGACTAATGTGTTCTATCTGGGGCTATGCATACTGTACCTTAGAAGCATCATTAACGTTGACATTCACAGTGTTAATAATAATGTTAAAATCGTTATTTTAGAAAACATATTTTATTTCATGTTTTGCAATGGAAACTATAGCAGTGGAAACTTGATTTTAGACTAAACCTAAAACTGTGGCTATTGTATGTGATGTATTACTGTAAGTATCATAAGAACTACCAGCCACATTTAAACCTTTAGCAATGACCAATACAACAGTGTTTCCTCATTTACTCTGCTATGAATGTAAATGCACACAACAGCTGTCACTGTCCAATAGCAACATAAAATCAGCTATCAGCATTCACAATGATCCATCATTTGCCAGGGTTATAGACATGTTTTATAGGTGCTATATTGAGACACAGAAAGGGTGCCAAAACATAAGCCAGTTTGTAAAGTACTGTCTTGCTTTCTAATTCTAAATTAAATAAGTATTGCACAAGGAATTTAGTATTAATTACTGACATACATCTTTTGTTCAGGGTTGGAGTCAAGTTATTAAGACTTCTTGTTTTTTTATTATTTTTTTTTATTTACAACCCCCACACTCACAGATCTGCAAATTAAAATGATAGCTCTCATAAACGTGTAAACAGCTGGGAAGATTGATATAACATAGCAACATGATATAAGTGAGCTTCTAGCCAGGGTACCTTGGCTCAGTCACATTGCTTGTCCAGCCCACAACTGTAATAACGTCAACCATACAAATATGTACATGAAGTTTGCAATAAAATGTTCTTACAGAAAGGTAAAAGAAACCTAGCACTTTGCAGTGGATGTAATAATTACCTGTAATAAAACCTAAAACATAGACATAGTAAAATGTCACCACTGTGATCCTGCTAAATTTAATTTAGAGTTAAGATCATGGTTACAGCTGTGACTTATTGCACTCAGAATGGAAAGAATGTTACTGAGTGTTACAGTCTATACAGTATGTGAGAGTTATGTCACTTGTGTGTGTCCTTATCTCACTGAAGCGCTCACAATTCAAGTTATTAATAAAAGCTGCTCTATTGTTATCCACTCCATGTTCTTTTAAACTGAATACACACTTCCTGATCTTTGGTCACTCACTTTAAATCTAGTGAACTTGTGCAACATATAAATCAAGGTACAGTAAAGTCATTGTTTGATCTCATAAAGTATTACTCTAGTTCTTACCTTGTCCAGAAAACATAGCTGCCCCTTTGTCTTGGGATCAAGGATCTCCACCTCAAAGAAAACATAATTTTTTATTTTAGCAGGCTCGCCCAACTCTGCCATGCCCTGTGCACATGCTTTCTTAATAAAATGGGCAACACAGAATAAATCCCTTAACTCCACGGACTGTTGAGGGGCCATATTCCCTTTTAACGTCTAAACCATTAAGAAGAAGCAGTTGTCTCTGCAAAGGTGCAGTTTTGTAGATGCTCATAAGAAAATTCTGTGTTGTTGGCCGTCTCAATTTAGCAGTCAGCCAAGGATATGGGATCGGAATGTCGATAGTGACCTCACTGATATATAAGCTTTTGCAACTGGAGAACGGAACACAACAGAATCACTAGTTTCCAAACTCTGCCAGAAATAAAACCAAAGCAGAGAGGCATCTTAAAAACCCCTGCGCTTGTATTCTTAACAGCACTACTTAGGAAACCAAGCAGTGCAAGTTTTTTCTTGTGTGAGAGTGAAATAGCATTTCAACAAAATGAATCAGAGGCCTCTCAGGTTTCAAAGTTGCCTGCATTAACACAGGGTCAAGTTGATGCTAACCTTATATTCTGAGCATATATGTGCCAAACAGTATCTCCTTAGCAAAATAGCAGGCTCTGTACCAGAAGAAACTAGAACATTGCTTTAAATTAGTCAGGCACAAAACGAAGGCAGTTGGAAACTTGATATTAATTCATTCCTTTGGGACAAAAACATTTTGCATAAACACAATTGCACAAATTATATTAATATCTTTAATAATTTCAGTGCACTGGAATATACTCAATGCCTACGCATATATAAATGTTTTGCTTTGCTTTTAAAAAGTTGTATGTTGCTCATGCTGATTGTATTTATTCATGGGAATGATTTCAGATAGACCTTAGCTACATTTAAAATACAAATTATATTATCAACCTAAATGTCTCGGTTTGCAGAGAATTCCAGTTAGACACATTTAGAATTAAGCTAAAGCAAACCTAATAATGTAACACCTTCAATGTGCAAACCCTCCTGTATCTATAATTGTAAGTTCTCTGCATATTAGGATGATTTACATTATGTGCTTTACTAGGACCAATACAGTGCAGTGCTGAATACACCCGATTTGTGTGTTTTAAAGAGTTTTCAGTCAAGGCTGACTTGCTGTTGGTGTCATTCTTGGAAAGTTCCACAGTCTGTTTAGTTGCAGGGACATAAATCCTTCCCCCGTATAATGTTACCTACATGGCACTATGACGGCCCATACCCACCCCCCACCCCCTAGCGGTTGATGAATATATGAATTGTTGAAAGTGTGAATTTATTTATTTATTTCTTAGGAGACACCATTATCCAGGGTGACTTACAATTGTTACAAAGTATCACATTACAAAATATCACATTACAAGTTATCATGTTCTCCAACATCACACTACAGAATATCATAATACAGGTAAGAGCAGTAATGAAAGTACAATCAGATTACATTCAAGTAAGAGCAAAATAAAGAATACAGTAAGGTATAAGAACAAGTTTGAATAAGAAAGGTTACAACTTATACTAAATCTTTGCTTATATGAGTAAAGTCCAGTAGAAACACATAGTAAGTATGATAAACGGATGAAAATGATTTCAAGTAAGAGCAATTACAAAAAGATGTGAGTACGGTTACCTATAAGAGTACAATCAGATGCACAATACGGTAAGTACTTATAGTTAGGAGCAGTAGTTCAATGTGGCAAGGTATGGAGCAGTTCAGTGCAAGTACAATCTGGTGCAAGTACTGGGTGCTATATAGTCCAATGTGGCCGAGAGTTGGGGTGTTTACGCTTTCTGAAGAGATGTGTCTTGAGGAGGTGCCAGAAGGTGGTCAAGGATTGAGCTGTCCTGTAATCCGTGGGTAGGTCGTTCCACCACAGGGGCAAGGGTGGAGGAGGAGTGTGCTCTGGAGGCAGGGGAAGCAGAAGGGGGTACAGCTAGTCTGACAGGGGTGGTGGAGTGGAGTGAAGGGGGCGAGGGGGGGTGTAGGGACAAATATAGGTCTGGAGATAGGAGGGAGCAGAATGGTCACGACAGTGATGGATAGGCGAGTACAAGAGTTTTTAATTGGATGAGAGTAGGGATAGGGAGCCAGTGCAGAGAGCAGAGAAGCGGTGTAACATTGGAGAAATGAGGAAGTGAAAAGACAAGATGAGCAGCAGAGTTTTGGATGAGCTGGAGTGGATGGGTAGCCAGTAGGGTGTTGCAGTAGTCAAGGCGGTACAGTATCAGGGCCTGAACAAAGAACTGGGTGGAGTAGTCGGTGAGGAAGGGGAGAATTCTACGTATGTTCCTGAGGAAGAAGTGACAGGAGCGTGCCAGAGTAGAGATGTGCTGAGAGAAGGAGAGGGAGGGGTCAAGGGTGACACCAAGCTCAGGGGTTTTAGAGATGAACGGGAGGAGATGGTGATGCAGGCTTTTTTGAAGGCAGAGGGGAAACAGCCAGAGAGCAGAAAGGTGTTGAGGGGAAGGAGGCAAGATAGTGAAGAGTTTGTGGATGTCTGTGATTTTGAAGGAGAAGGAGGCAAAGTCATCAGCCGAGATGGAGGAGTATGGAGAGCTAAGGAGGGAGGAGAAGGTAGAAAAAGGTTTACCAGGATTGTTAGTGGAAGACTGAATGATAGAGTGGAAGTAGGAGAGTTTGGCAGAGGTGAGTTCAGAAGAAGAGCATTTCGAGGAGAACTGGGTAATACACTATGTATTTGCTATGGCAATAGTTCTTGGCTTCAAAAGGAATCACAGATACAGATTTTAGCCAGTCTTTTCTTCCGGGCCGTGTGGCACATTGCTTGCTGGTGACGTTGCTGGAGGTGGTGTGGCAGGAATGATTTGCAGGCTGCTTGTGCAATTTACAAAAATCATTAATCTTGTCTTGCAATTTGCAGAAAAGGATACATCATGGTTTTGTTCGGTGATGAAGGACACTGGTGGTAGATTGCGGGGTGCTGGTGGCTGCTGTTGTCACCACCCTACACACAATTTTTATGAGAGTGCATTCTCAGAAGAAGAACAGCAGTTGAAAGGATAGTAGCATTTATTTAGGACTGATTGATTTGGGTCCAGTATCTGACAACATTAGAAGCACTATATATATAGTGCTTCTGATGTTGTCAGATGCAAATTTAGGGTAATGTAAACACACAATTCCAACATTTTATAGGATACCATACGTAATGTCTCTAAAGGCTTACCAGAACCCAGGTGTACAGTGTCTCTGTAACCAATGTAACAGCACAAATTCAAGACTTGTATCTTGCGTAAACAAACAACAATTCAAAACTGCAGGGTACCTTTCAGATTGTTTCATCCTTAAACTGTTATAAACAGCTACACTAGTATACAGTATAGTGCCCTTATTAAATAAGCTGTGAATTTTAGGCAAAGTCAAATCTAAATCGGGACAGGACGCTGACATTGATAAAGTATATCATGAGATTTTTAAAGGAAAATCTACACAATCTGCACATCTCTTAAAAGATGACCTCCAAGGATTAGTAAAAGCAGGTCAAGCTCTTGAAAATGTTTTCGCATTTATTTTTGGTCTTTGTCTGTATAACCTCTAGGTTTTCTTTCATCACCTCACCACTAGGCACGAGACAAACAGCTGGGATATTTATTACATTTGCTTCTTCCCCTTCCTGCTGTTCTGGTTCCAACATATTGACCACATGATGTAATTACCATAATCAGCTTCACTAGAAAGGTCTTTATAAAGCTACTGAATTCCAAAGAACCAGTCATTTCTATATACACTGCAATGCAAAACAGCGGCTTTCAATCCAAAATCATCATTGTTAGCCCAGTACCAATCATGTTATATCTTGTGACAAAAAAATAAATAAATTAATTAAAATGTTGTAAGTGTTTATTTTTGACTAGCCAAATTTTACTTACAGGTAAAAGTGGCAATACTATATTTATTATATTCCCCTTTCGTGTAAACTGGAACTTAGTTTCTGGTCTTATCCAAAGGATGGCCCCTTCAACAATGCTTTCTAATTCCAGACTAATTATCATAGTATATCAGTTGTCCACTGTGTCTGGACAGTAACATGCTGTTACATTGATTGCCCTCTATACCCCCTGTAAGCAGGTCCATAAGGTCTCAAAAATAATGTTTAATAAAGTATTCTCAGGCAGCTTGACAACAAAGTGCTCAAAACAGGAAAATATATTATAGTTGATTTTAAAATACAATGTTACACATAAATACCAATTCTCAGCACATGTCTCTAAATAATAAGTCTTCGTCTTTCATTATAGACTCACGAGCACTGTATGAGCAGGCATCTGAGCATTAAGCAGCTGAACTGTTGCTATAATGAGCCACCAGCAACACCTGATATTCACTGCAGTTCTGAACAGGCTTAACACAGCCTAGTTTTTGATAGAATCACAAACCTAATGTGAAAGGCTGTAAGCCAATAATCCTCACCAGCTATCACAAGCTGAAGCCAGAGGTCAAGCCTGTGGAAATCAGAATGTCGGGTCACCATACATTTACTTTTAATGTATTGGGACACATGACGTTTTAGAAACACCTGATAAAGGTCAACAATTTGGGCTCAGCAGCACTACTAGTGACTGGTATCCTACCTGTACTGCACTTTTAAAAACATAAACTAGATTTAAATCACTTGATACAGTGTAACAAAACAGTACCGTACAAAAGCAAATAGCTGCAATTTGTCGTGAAAGCACTTTTACCAATACAACTCAGCAGAGCTTCCACTCTTTTACTGGATAGTGTAATATCCTGCTAATGTATACTTAAAGGTTTGCTCAATACTCAGCAAAAACCAGCATTTATCCAATTATTTCAATTAAAAAAAAAAAAAAGTAAACACTTCCGATTTAATATGTGCATTTGAACACTGACATTGTACTTTGAAACCCTTTGCTTTGGTGTACAGTAGATGTCATTCACTGCTGATTTTTTTTTTATGCCAAAACATAAAAAAAAAAAAAAAAAAAAAAGAAATATATATATATATATTGGATACACTTAAAATAATGGCTATTGCATCCCCAGAGGCAGATGGACCCATTTATGTGTATATCTCCATGTGTGAGCTGCTTATTCTTATTTTATCCAACACTGACACAAACCTTATTACCTAATATACTAAAATAAATTAAAAAGTAGCACATAGATCTGATTATCATCCTATTTTCTGACTGGCTCACATTATTAATATTAGATTATTTTAATATTTGGTGCTTAATGGGGATCAAGTGATGAACGATAGTAAATGGCCACACTACTGATAGGTGATACTGTGCTTGGTTGACACTTAGGTGTTTAATGCAGCGTAACATTAGAAAGGATTGGCTGGACTTCTGACAGCTGATTTTAACAAGATGATAAAACATTCTCATGATGGAATACTCCTGTTGGAGTATATGGATTAGGGAATTTGTTACCTATTGTACCTTGCCTAGGTCCGTTGCAGACTAAACCCTTGTATTCCTGGTGATTCCATTGTCTCCTCTGTAGATATATATGTCGCCAGACTACACCATTTGAAGGTATTGCGCCTTCAGAATTTAGTTTTAATTTACTAAATCACCTACAATATGCACAGTTTCGTTATATCGGGCAAAATACTACACTGACCAAGAACAAAGAGAGACCACCAAGAAGTAAAAGTGTAACAATTTATAATAAAATCTCTTTACCAATCAGTTACTGATTATCTAATGTACAGAACTTGCAAATAGCAGGCAGGTTTGTTCCATAGACAAGAAGGTAGATTCTAATACAAACTTTTACAGCCACTAATAACCAAATAAATGACCCTCAGCCAATAAACTAGAATTTTTATATGAAGTGCAATTACTCAATCAAATATTCTATTAGCAGCAATAAGGGAATTAAAGATGGAATTCAGGAGGGGGAGTTACAATTCACAAAAAAGAAAAACACAGCAAAGCAAACCAGTCTTCAATAACCTTGTCACCAGTATTATCATTCAATGAGTATTTAAATTTTTATTTTTATTTTAACCTCATACAGTGTTATACTAAGCACTGGTTACTCAGGTTTACTTTAACACAGCTATTTAGTCATAATCAGTCCTCTTATAGTAATCTAAATCAAATGTGCATGTTTTCTCTCAAAGAGTAGCGCACACAGCTTTGGGAATCCAGACACACACACACCCAACTCAAGACAAAAAGTTTATAAGCTTAACTCCACCCACGGTCTCCCAACTAAAGTTTAGTTTGTTTACAACACCCTTAGGGAATGTTAGACACCGCGTTATCTCAAGCTCGTCACACAGCATGTACCTGTTGGTTACAACCCCAGACTGCTTAACCGCGTATACAATGCTTTAAGTTAATTACTCAGAATAGTTCAGGCCGAAACAAAAGCTCAAAAAACAATTATACTACCTCCATCAATGGGGCATAATAAGAAGGGGTGTGTCTGGAATTCCTGTAGCCTCAGTTGCCTGCCCGCCCTCCCTGCTCGCTTCGCCCGCCCTGCTGGCTCCACTCTTGGCTCCATTCCCATTTTAAAGCCAGGTAATTAGCACACATGCCCCTTTTCCTTGCATTCCACACGTGAAAAACAGTGCCGTCCATAATAGGTGTCTACACCTGGAGCTGTTTTTGGGATGTAGGGCATTTATAGAGTAGCAAGAGAAAGCACTACTTACACTCTCCTGGCTATTTGACTCTTGCTTATCAGTCAACAAGCAGGCTCAGCAGAGTGGCCGTGAGATCGCAAGACTCCCTGTCCCTGTATGCCTTGTTTATTGCACTTTTTGTTTTCAGCCTCCACATGCACAAGTTGGAAATCTTTCCTACCTGTGCTAAACTCTAGTAATCAACTAGACAGTTTTAGCTTGCGACTTGAGCTAGACCTTCTAAGGTTAAGGGCCTAAGGCACAACAATGTTGGCATTAACAGTATATATAGCATGTGCTAAATAAGTATAGCATGTTTTCAGAATGTATTTTCCAAAGCAGGTACAAATTAGAAGTGTACATCAAATGTAAAGTTTACAATAAGAAGAGAGCAGCCTAAATATGATTTTTTAAATTGTGGGTTGGTAACAGTGTTTAAAGTGGGTATGACAGAATAACTTAAAATATAAAAGAAAAACAAAATAAATACAGGCTAAAAAGAGGAAATAAGAAAACTCTCTGTAACTATGACCACAGCTGGTACCCAAAATTGTTTAGACAAGGCTCATGCTTGCAATATTTGACTCCATAGAATGGGGAAAGCCTTTGAACCACTAACAAAATTGAATAAAATAATGTTATTGCTGTACTGTGCATACAGTAGGGTGTACACTGAATGTGCAACTATGGCAATTCAAATCCCTTCATTGGCTGTATGTTTAGTTATTTTATGATGAATTGGGAAATGTTTTCATACCTCAAAACCATATTTGAAAGTGACACACTAAACATCCACAATCTCTCATTTACCTCAAACAAGCAATTATCTGTGTAAACAATGAAGTTCAACAAATAACCAAAGGACTGTTTAGTTTAGAGAAATAATTTTGCCCTTGGTCACTAGCTTATTCTAGCTGAGTTGACAGCGTTCATCAATATTGTTGAGTATTATAACTGGAATATTAAACATTGACCGGAACTACCACAGAATAGGCAATTAGCTCAGATTACTTTGGGTAACGGATCTCTACATACATTTGACCACTACACAACAGTAGGCACTCATATTACTCATGCTGACAAAATAAAATGATTTATTGTACACTATGGAAAGCATACACACTGAACTTGAACTAAAGTGAACATGTGCATTTGTAATCATTGTCCAGGTTTGTAATGGCCTTACCTCAAAAAAAGTGACCCTGCTCATTCTTTCTTGGTATTTTTTCCCCTCACAGTAGAGTGAATCGCGGCAGCTCTTTCCCTTTCCTGACGATCACTGTGTCACAGATTTCTTTCAGCTATACATCATCCCTCCAAGCACCAGTGATCAGGAAACCTGACACTCTCAATCATGTCTCCACTGGGGAGAGGGGAAGCCCTCCACTGGCTGAGGCTGTTAAAATAGAAATGCAAAGTAAGTTATGGTAAGGAATGTGCTCGGAACAGCACCAGCTCCCAGTGTAGTGATAAGTAGAGACACTGAAAAGAGACTGCTTCATGATAAGCACATGCACACAGTGTTGAGACTAATGCTCCTGTGACTATATTTTTGTGGAGATTAATTGAGTCAGCCTACCCTTCTTTGATTTCAGCAGGGAAAGTTATCAACATTAACCCTTTACCACTTTCGGTAGCTCTTTCAGCAGAAAACGATTTGCATTAAGGGAAGCAGCTGTGAACCCTTTCGTAACAGCAAACAGCCACAGAAGAATCTTTCCTGGCAGAAATTAAATTGCTCTCTGATCCATGTAGGTGTGAAAGGTTTTACTGGTTGTACACTTGTCATACAGTACAGGGGCAAAATTAGGCAGAATCCTCCAGAATGAATTTCTACTACCAACCTGAATAGAAGAGGTGGTTTTTTTGGGGGGATTGTTTTTGGTTATAAGGCAGCCAGCACCCTCAAGCTTTGAGTCCTATGAAAAGAGATTTGGTAACAAAGGGGGTTCAAATTTAAGAGTCCTGCTTGCGTAGGTCATTTATTATAAATTAATATAGTATGTACGTAATATGTATAATATGTATGTACGCTTTTGGTATGTGTTCTCAAAGAGCCCAGCAAAACTACAGGTAGGGTTCCTTGGACCTTTTTTCACAGACAAGTTCAGAGTAAATTTCTTACTAAAGCAACATCTCTGATAGGGCTTGGCATGTTTTTTGGCTTCCAAAATAGGTGTACATGTCACGATTTAAAAAATGTGCTGTATTTTTCCTGATAAAAGAGATAATACATCACCCTAAGCAATAATCAGATGTTGAACTGAAGAAAAAAAAAACCTTGGCTTGGGACCATCAAGCAAACAAACACAAAACCCAATTTCCTGATCGTATTTTTTTCACACAATGTATGAAATACTTTGTCAGTGTATTATTTCATTTATTTCTTTGAACATGCTTAGCATTTAGGCCATCCTATGGGGGTTAGCTTTCAATAGCATTTGGTTTAGTACATCAACTGACCTGATTTAAACAGTGTTCTTAAACTAAAGTAAATAACATTGTGCCTGTCTGAGACACAAAGCAATTATTGAGCACAATATCTACCAAGTCTTTACTGCCTTGTCTTTTCAAAAAAGGACCCAGCATTTGAAGAAATTACATTTACATAAAAAATGCAATGTTATGAAAATGTACAATAGGTGATATAAAAGGATCCCTTTATTGTTAAGTCAAGGCTCCAATCAAATGTTGGTTCCTCTTGAAGAATGGGGCTGGCCTGGATCACCTGGCTGGGTCATTGCTATTGAAAAACTACCCTGGCAAGGTCATGGGCCGTAAATCTCAATATTGGCTTGGCCTAGCCTGAGAAGAATTTTGTCAATGTTGCATTAACCAATATTGACTATTTAAGTAAAATTATCCAAGTGCCTTTTAGATGTCACAAGGTTTCCATTCAAAGGTCTTGACCTCCCCTTTTGAATCTAAACATAAATACATTTAAATAGGAGACAATTATATTTTTGATAAGACCCCTCCACCCCTCCCCCAGCATATGAAAGCAAGTGCGAACAGATATATAACACGCTTGTCTGCAGGGATTCTATTGTTAGACGTTCATGGACACTGTCAATAGACTGACATATACAGCTCTTAATGTGTTGAAGTACTAAACACCAGCATAGCTCCAAGAACATTAACGCTTTGTGCGTGACAAACTCCCTCTTTATTATGACTTGAAATCAGTTTTATGTTGTGACTCATGTTTTCGCCAATGACCTTTTGTGCTGCTAAACACAGCACTGGTACAAACCGAAGGACAAAAGTCTATAAAGTTTTAATTTTGCTGTTTTTACTATTGAAGTTGTTTCACCATTAATGGTACTAACATAGATTATATGTTGCAAAGTAGGAAAAATGTTGAATGCAAAGTATGAAAAATGTAGCTACATTTTAATTGACCGGCATATAATTTGAAAAAAGAATGTGTCAATATATCCTATGATAGTTCCATTAAAGGTGAAACAACTTCCCGGGTAAATATTGAAGTTTTTACCCTTGTCCTTTTCATATGCTGCCCTTCTATCATATATATATATATATTATATATATATATATATTATATATATTAATACTATATATTATATATATATATATATATCCCCTATCAGCAATTTAATTACATCAAGTTAACAAACAAATAAAGCTAGATTACTTTTTTGATTAGTTGATCTACACAAACCTTTCTATTTGGAAAATACATTTTCACCTACCTAATTTACCCTTGTAAAACAGATAATTAGACCAAAGGAAGAACCGTCTGCATTAGACAATGTTCCCACTACAATCTATTGTGTATCTTTTCTGTCTGCATTTCTGTTCTGGTTTTGTTACTTACCAGTGGGCACACTTTTGCTCTCGATATATTTTGTATCACTACGGCGCTGTTTATTTATTTTTCTATCTATGAGAACACACAGAACGCCACAGTGCCACAGTAACAGAACTGCATTACATTTTGTCACACGTGGTGTAACTTGCTGATGATGTCGTTAGACATGCAAATAGCCTGCAGTGAACAGAACCTGAATGCACATGATTATTTTTCATATTCCGTGCCTTCGTGAACCATAATCATTTCACATATGTAGGCAATGAACTTGTAATGTTAAGGTGATACATGCTACTAAATAACCAACATAATAATTTAATAATCTTTATTTTTCTACAGCGCCTTTCATAGTGGACCACCATCACAAAGCGCTTTACAAGATACAAGACTAGGGTTTGTGAACTATGCATCAGCTGCAGAGTCACTTAAAACAGTGTCTCACCCGGAAGACAGAGCACAAAGAGGTTAAGTGGCTTGCTCAGGGTTACACAATGAGTCAGTGGCTGAGTTGGGATTTGAACCTCCTGGTTACAAGCCAGTTTCTTTAACCACTGGACCACACAGCCTCCTATTACATGTGCAAAACCATATAAATGCAATGGCAGTGGAATCCTGGAGCGTGTTCATAAGAATATGAATTAATTGCATTGCTAAAATGGGATTTTCTACTTGTATCTCAGTGCCTACATGTGGTACACCTTATGGCTTCCCTTTACTTTGATTCTTGTGCAGTTTACATGTCTGTATGAACAACAATGTTAATATTTGAGGTGACCCATATAATTGCATTGCAGTGCCAAAATCCAAAACATACTAGATGATCTTTTTAAATCTAAATAGTCATCACAATTTTATGAGAAAGAAAAACTTAAATAAACAAACCAGCGGTAAGCTGATACATTTAATTAGGAGGCTTAGTAACTGTCTCAAATTGTTGCTGTAACAATTTTGGAACTGGTGTTGCATCCTTTAAAAATGTTTTAACATGGGTAAAACACACACACACACACACACACACACACAAAAATATGCATCTAACCATATATTGTTTTATTAGCAATAATTCATAAATAATGTAGAAACTGATTGCTCTCCAGTTCTATGGATAGCCATCATTTTGTTTTTTTTTTCTCAAAAAAACTTCAGTGTTCACACCCCACTGCCGCTTAAGAAGCTCAGAGCCACCATCCATTCTCACCTCTCTTGAAACACAGAAAGGGTTAATACATTAATAATTGGAAAGTTGTTGTAGTGCTTTGCTCTGTAATAACAGAACTCCTTCATGCCTCATGCAACAGCAGGACCGTTAAACCTAATATAAAATAAAGTCAAGAAGTAAAGGAGTAATACATTTGGATTCGCCAAACAGTACTTTAAAAAGTTACTTGCACATCTTAACTTCTCAATTCATTTTTAACTCATGCACTTAAGTGTGGCGTGCTGTACAGCTCTCAGTTTGGCAGAGGTATGAACTGTCATGAAGGCATGCATGTGGAATTTAAAACTTGTGGGTTTGATCGACAGCTTCCTTGCTGTGTTTACAGTCCACCAGTTAAATGAGAGTACAAAAACATGCATGGGCCTACACTTTAATGGAGATTTTAACTTGTATTATTTGTTTACTGTAGGGAGATCTTACAGTTATTTTACTAAGCTTTTATTTTCATTTACTAACCCTTCTACAATATTATGCAAACCCTTCTAATAAATTATTTATTTATTTTTTTATTTATTTATTTTTTTATTTAACTTCTGGCAACATTTGAAATACCCACCTTGAACCTTAGCAAGAATTACTGTCAGAGTTTATGAGTTTGGAATTTAGGGTAATTCAATAAAACATCAACTCTGTAAAAATACTGAGTTATGTGGCTGTGTGAAGGAGACTAGAGTCGGTACGCACTGGTATTAAGGTAGTCTGAGCTGGTGTTTGGGGGTTCAGGTAGTCGAGATTCATTTTTCTATTTTTCATATTTAGTTGCTGTGAAGCTGTATCTATTGAACAACAAGTTTAGGCCATGAGCAAATCCCTGTCTCAAACAAAACTACATTTTCCTTGTGAGGTACTGTAAAGCCACAAAATAACTTTTAACCTGGACACAAGTGCCCTCTTGTGGCTTAACATTTGCTTCTGAAAAATGATTTTTTTTTTTACGCCCACTTTACCACCACAGTGATTTACAATTTGCTCATACTAGCAGGGACGATGGAACTAGGGGTGCTAGGGGTGAGGAAGCCCCTTGGCTTTGCATGGCTTCCATCATATACAGTTGATACAGTTTTGTTAAATGGCTTTCGGCACCCCACTATAAAAATGTTTCCAGCACCTCTGCGTACTAATAGGTTTTCATGCCAGTTTCACATTGGCAAAGGTAATTGTGGCAACCAGCTCTTTAATAAATCATGCTTTTTTTAGTGGGTATTTGAGGATGCTGTTCTTGGTCTCACCCTTCCTTGAAAATACCAGATGTTTTTCAATTTTCCTAATGTGTAATTAAATATAGTTTATTGATGCGCAGAATAATCAAAATCTATATACTTTGACAACAATATGGGGCGTATTCCCTGATGTCTACCAGGCTTGATTTGGTTTCATAGCACAATGGTGAATGTTTTCCCTGTATATAATTGATTGTTATATGTTTTTATACAGTTAACACACACACACACATATATATATATATATATATATATATATATATATATATATATATATATATATATATATATATATATATATATATATAATTAGTGCCTATAGAAAGTCTACACCCCCTTTCAAAATGTTCACCTTTTGTTGCCTTATAGCCTGGAATTTAATTAAAATAGTTTTTTTTTTTTCAGTTTAAAAAAATATTCTAGTAAATTTGTAAAAAATTAATTAAAAATAAAAAAAATAAGTGTTTTTTTTTTTTTCAGTTCAAAAAAAATATTCTAGAAATTTGTAGGAAAATTCAGCAGTTCCTGTAGGTTCCCAAAGCTGGGTAGTGCATTTGTGACCATGAGCACCAAGGCGCTTTCAAAAGAACTCCGGGACAAACAAATGAAAGGCACAGATCAGGGGATAGGTATGGACGATTATTAAGAAGGAAGGCCATTACACCAAGACCCTGCCTAGATCAAGCCGTCCCTCCAAACTGGATGACCGAGCAAGAAGGAGACTGATCAGAAAGGCTACCAAGAGGCCAATGGCAACTTTGCAAGAGCTACAGGCTTTTATGCCAAGACTGGTCAAATATGTGACAACAATATCCCAAGCACTCCACAAATATATGGTAGGGTGGCAAGAAGGAAGCCATACTCAAGAAATATATATATATATATATATATATATATATATAATATATATATATATATATATATATACACACTCAGGAGATTCTTTAGCCATGTGGCAAAAAGTTTTGTTGTCTGACAAAACTAAAATGGAACTTTTTGGTCTAAATCTAAAGCGTTATGTTTGGCGCATACCCAACAAAGCGCATCACCCAAAGAACACCATCCCTACTGTGAAGCATGGTGGTGGCAGCATCATGTTATGGGGATGTTTCTAATCGGCAGGGACTGGGGCACTTGTCAGGCTAGAAGGGAAAATGAATATAGCAAAGTACAGAGAAGTCCTTGAGGAAAACCTGCTGCCCTCTGCAAGAAAGCTGAAACTGGGATGGAAGTTCACCTTTCAGCATGACAACGACCCAGAGCACACAGCCAAAGCTACACTGCAGTGGCTAAGGAACAAAAAGGTAAATGTCCTTGAGTGGCCCAGGAACCTGACAGAGCTTGTACAGATTTGTAAAGAAGAATGGTCAAATATTGCCAAATCTAGGTGTGCAAAGTTGGTAGAGACCTATCCTAACAGACTCACAGCTGTAATTGCTGCCAAATGTGTTCCACCAAGTATTAACTCAGGGGTGGAGACTTATCCAATTATGAGCTTTCAGTTTTGTATTTTTAATATATAATTTTTTTCTCAATAAAAACGTTTTTTCCCCTTAACAATGTGGAGTATGGTGTGTAGATAAGTGGAAAAAAAATCTTCATTTAAATGCATGAAACTCTGAGGCACTGACACAAAATGTGAAAAAAGTTCAAGGGGGTGTAGACTTTCTATAGGCACTGTATGTACATACTGAGCAGTCAAGTGTAAAACTAATTTCTAATTCAAATCCTTGAATGAAGGTAGCAGCCATTTATAAAGTCCCTGAGGGCAGGGGTTTAGACATTCTGAACTGTGCAAGGGGAAATCAGACATAAAGATGAAGGGTAAATCCCTCACTATCCTACCAATAATCTATAGGCCTCATTTCCATTTCTGCTTCATATGCAGTCAATTATCAAACTGCAGTTCCTTCCTGGTATCTCTGCGTTCTCATTAGATTAAGTCAAGCGGGGGGACGGGGGGGGGGGGGGGGGGGGGGGGGCGAGGGATGCGACTGCACCCGGACCCAGCCTTTGCTGGGGCCCATACCAAAAATATTCTAGAATATATGTGACCATACCATTTTATTTTTTTTTTCGAAGTCCATTATCAAAAAACAAAAACAACAACATTGCTCTCCCGGTGGTTCAAAGACAAACCGTGGCAAGGCTGTACTGTCAGTCAAAACATGTATTATCAAATCGGAGCTATATAGGCGGGACTCAGCGTGAAACTTTATAATAGGTCAGTGTCGATTAAAAAACAAGACTTTTCATTTACGGGGGGTTGCATTTGATTAAAAAACAACAGACTGTTTCATTTACAGGGGGCGGGGGTTGCATTTCTTTTACAGCTGCTGCTTATAAATATTATAACAAACAGTTTACTAAAACGGTATAAAATCACAAATACTTCTGAAAAAAATAAACACATAGGCCTATCAGCCAACTTTAATTCTCTGTGCAAACTCCTACATCACTTCCCAATTTTGCATAATAGACTTGCCTGGTTTAAAAAAAAAAAAAAAAAAAAAAAAAAACAGCGCTCGGTGGAAGTAAGCTAACTTGTGGTAATAAGTATATAATGTACCATATATTGAGCATGCCATCAAAATACAAGTCAGGTTGTTCAAAGCGAAAAGAGCAGAAAAGACATTAGAAAGTTCCCAAAAAGAAACAGAAAATGCTAAAACAAAACAAAAAACAAAAAAAAAATGTACTGTAAATGGTTTAAAAGTGGGCCAACAACAGCAGATGGAAGTATAGTGCGGCAGCGGAACTGCCAACCTCATCCTCGCATGAAAAATAAACAACAGTTGAGCCAGAGGAAAGACGTGAATCGGAAACATCGGATTTTGGAAATGTACAATAACAGCAAATGTAAACCCGGTACTCAGTCAGGAACCTTTATGTGGTTTTTATGATCCAGTTACTTGGCCTGACGTTTGTACCAAAGAGCTAAGATTTGAAATCATGAAACATAAACCTGTGCAGCTAAATAAACTGACATTGTATTTCCCAAAAATAACACATGATTTGTACTCATTTTTGGAACAAAATTTCAATTAGATTTATTTTAGGATGAAGTGTTTTTTTTTTCCCTCGATGGGGAGGGGGGGGGGGGGGGGGGGGGGGGGGGGGGTCTACTTCACACTCTTGCACCAGGGCCCAGTGAATCCTATCATCGGTCCTGAAGTAAAGCTTTAGAAAATGGATAGTTTGATTACAGTTGTAACACCCTGCAGATTACTATCACTCACTTTCACACAAATACCGCCACTGTGCCGTCTCGGAGACGTTTAAAAATTATTTAAAATACCCTTTCACACAGCACAAAGTTGCGCAATTTATTGTGGTATAATACCGCCATTACACTTTCACACAGGCAAAGGGATCGTGTGAGTACAACTTTCAAATCTGTCAGTCCAGCACAAAATTGCGCAATCTATGCCAGTATAATACTGTCATAACCCTTTCACACAGGCAAAGGGATCGTGTGAGTACAACTTTCAAATCTGTCAGTCAACAGATCGTTTTCATGGCAACGGAAACAAAACAAATAAGAATATCGTGGGTAAAACTAATCTTTTAATAAATGGCGTTGGGGAACTGTAGTGTACTGTAAACTTCCCTGTGTTCGCTTTGTCCTCTCTATTAATAATATATATGTGGAAAATTGAAGTGTAGACGCATTATTAATATTTTCATTCAGCTGTGTTATACCAGCTGCAGTGTAGTTGTAGTCTTGTCGACCATAAAATGTTTTTTAAAAAAAGGTGCCAACTATTGCATATACAGTCAACAGCTACAATAAATTGCACCTCATGAGGTGGTTCAGAGATGTTATAAAATATGACGGTTCTGTGGCGGTATAGTAAATTCACACAAACCTATAAGCCACTTCAGTGGTGGATCTGAACCGTATAACTCCTCTGTGTGAAAGCACTGTCATAAAAGGCCAATGGATTTACAATTCCAGAAAGCAAACACTGCAACTCAATTATCACATACGACCACTTCTACTAATACTTTTGCTCAAGTTCTATTTTTCAAATTTAAGTTAATAAAGAAGCTGTGATAGATTATAAACATATGCATTCATTGATAAATATATACATTGATTTGCACACTGAAATACTTTGTTAGGAGAGAAAGATATTGAGGATATTCCATATTGAAAATGCATTGTGAGTTCCTTAGCATTTCCACACACAATGTAGCACAACTGGGCGTAAAGGAACTCCATTCAACTATAATCTATTATTCCACTTTAGAAAGTAACATTTAACAATTAGACACTGGTTATAACATCCACAGGTTGGTTCATAACACCAAGGCACCTCACACATAAAATTAATTTGATCCCAAACACTGGTAATGAAAGCATTAGCTCAAGCATTTAGACATTGTTCTACTTTATCTATTGGCAGTTTGCATGTTTCAGAGTTGTTGTTGTTGTTGTTGTTGTTTGCTAATTGTATTTTCAAAATAATAACCCCCAATATACATTGTGGTTAATTAGGAATAATACTGTCAGGTTATACCTGGGTGATAGCCTGAATTAATAGGTATCATTTTCACCACCAGGGGGAGTTGAGTGCAAGGTTTTCTTTTTTGTCCAGCACAGTTTTGCTGGCTTTTAGCCAAAGGGCCTTTCTTATACATTTTACCTGTGTTGTTTCAGCAATTATTTTCAGCGATTTTACGATTCATCTTTTCTTACTGAAAGTGCCTCTAACTAATGAGACTATGATTCATGATGCCTTTTCAGAAAATTTGATCAGTTGAACTGCTATAAAGTACTTAAAAGTAGCTGCATTTTGCCCATTGTCTGGTAATCTATTCCTGGCTCTAGACTTGCTTCTTGTGAAATTGATCAATTGTTGGCACTTGCCATTAACATTAATTTTACATTTGTAGAAAAAAAGAAAGTTTAAACTTTCCTGAAGCTGTCCTTTGCATCACCATCTAGTTCTACATCTGAGATTCACAGAAGTATATTTTGTCTTTTGAATATGTGACTGTACACAGATACGACACATGTTGGGATAATATTAGAGGGTAGTATACTTTCCAAAAGGTTGTCTTGGCTCCCGGCCCCTGACTAAAGCTGTATGGGTTACTCTTTAAAATAAGTGTCAGTATTTAAATATAATTACAGTCAAACCCATTTACAACGTAGCTGGGATGTAATGGACACAGTGAGATAAAGAAACAGTATCATTGAACCGTATTAAATCCTGTTTAAATTCTCCTTTTAGTATGTACTCTTATAGTGCATGCTTCCTGTTATTATGCATGCACCTCGATGGCACGCAGTGGTCTGTGCTGCGCGTATTGTGTACTCGTAGGCCTACTTCTTGCTGTTTTGAACTTGACCTTGCTCTCTATTACTGTAATTTATGCAGTGTTATCATGGCCAGCTCTAAACGCTCATCAATTTCACTTAAGGACAAACTGTACTTTATTGGAGAAATCTTAAAGGGACGAAAGCAGTCAGAGTTATGTTGTCAAAGAGCTCAAGTTTAAAAAGCAGCAGTCGGAGAGGCAGTCTTCTAGGCCTTGTCCACATTAGTGCTAAAAAATCGACAACCGAGTTCAAAACCAGTTTACCTGAACCCTAGACCATCAGTGTTAGTGTCCAGATTGCTGTAATGAAACCGAGTTACTTTAACCCAGCTGTTGTTGAAAAAAACACTTCGCTGGATGACTGTATCCCAGAAACCACTGTAATGTATATACGTTCATCTTTCTTTTTTCTCCCTTCATAAATGTTGTTGTTTATTTTCATTGAACTCGGGAGAGCCCTTACATTACATACATGGTATATGCACATTAATCAATTAGTACTGTGCTAGGTCTTGATTTTTGTGCTGATTTGGCATGTATCTGGTTATTACATATTTCGGTTGTTTTTTACGGTCCCAAGGCAGTACGCTGTATCAGTTTCACTGTATGTATGAATTAACATATTTCCAAATTAAATTATCTGATATAAGCATTGTTTACATCATTTAAACTGAATAGTAAACCATGCACAAGTTCGTAAGTAATAACATTTGAATTAGACCCTTTATTAAAATATGTTTAATGTATACTTGTTTATTGGAAATGACCTCAAAACCTTCCAAAAACACCATCACAATAGTACAAAACATATAAAATATTTTAGGGGGCACCTAGAGAAGTAAGAAAAAACTTAAAAAAAAAAAAGATAAAAAGCCTGTCTGAATATCTGACTGTTCAGTAATGAATGTTAACCAAAGATTTTTCCCCTAGATGTGTTGTGAGGGTTTGGATTGCTTATGCAACTATGTGGAAATACATTTTGCTGGATGAGTTATCAAGACCATTTACATGAAGACTGTATGGAAATATCACAGTTTGCCAGTTGAATGCATCGAATCTAGTGAAGTGTCAAAAGGGTTTGTTTGGATCCTCTCCAAGCCACAGACCTCTAGGCTGTGAGCATCAGTGACAGTTGATTTTCTTTTGCCAGAACAGAGTTGAGAGTTTTTTTTTTTTTTCCGCATGCTTGTGTGGAAGCCCCCAGGCATGAGCTCCCTGCAACCATAGAAACCATGCTTTCAGTGCAAATGGCACAGAATGCTTAAAATATTAGAAAATATCTTATAACAATGGGGACAAACTACATGGAATATTGTTATTTGCTATACATAGCTTCAATGTACGCTATCTTCACTATAGGTCCAATAATATAATAGAGAGCACAATCCTGTAAGCCTGTACTTTTTCCATGAGTAGTCCATGTAAACCACAGTAGCACTATAGTCTGATTCAATAACAGGTCTCTAGAGTAGTTTGTTAGCTCTCTTTTGATGTGGCGACACCTCTTCCAAACCTGGAAGTGTCACTGTGATCCCATTGTGACTAGTGGTCATTTCCTACAGTAGATGGCCTTGGAGTTGGAAAATCTTGAAACTCTTGTTCTATATTGTGTATAGATGTGATAGCTATGCTAATTTTGTGATGTGATGGAAGTAGAGGAAAATGGTAGAAGGCACAGCTGTCGTTGTCCATCCATCAACAGTCCAAAACACCTTTGACCATTGTTCTATAGTCCAATTTCTGTGTTCTTGTTCTCTAGCCTTCTAGTCTTGTCCCCCTTTCTTAACAGAGGTATTCCTACTGCAGCACATCATTTAAATACTGATTTCAATAGTGACCTTTGTACTGTTGATTTGATGGACAATGACACCTGTGCCTTCTACCAGTTCTGTTGTCAATTCAACGTCTTCTTTCTATTCCTTAAGGATATTATCTTCAAGTATTGCTCATCCTTGTTAGACAGCTTTTTGGGTCTTCCAGTCCTGGGTTTGTCAATTACAGGTGATGTTTCTCTGTACTTGTTGATTGTGCTTTGGATACCACGCCTTGAAAATCAAGTGATGCAAGCTATTTCACTCAATGTTTTTCCTTCTTTACGCAAGTCAAGGTTGTTGTAATATATATACACATATGCCTAATTGGAATTCTGAGTTGCTGAGCCTCTGACCGCAACTGTGGATTGAATTGTAGTGCCCTGTCATTTTCTCAAATTGTTTAGCTGCATTTTTGTCTTCTATTAATATAACTTCGGATTTGCCAGTAAATATCTCATCATTTGTTGACACCATTGATTGGTTATTGACTTGAACTATTCTAATATGCTGAGTAATAGATGTGTTTGTTCCATTGAAATCTTGTCGTGGTCTAACAAGTAAAGTATACTGATAGACACAGATACAGTAGGTTGGCATTCTATTAGAAATATAACACTTAATTAAACATTAATGTCCGTTGAAACAGACATTACTTGATAGATAATTGAGTGTGGTGACAGTTAGGCATCCCAAGCCGATAGTCAGTTACATACCGACTATATTAAAGGTACTATAAACCAAATACATTTTTTTTTGGACTGGATTGCATAGGCTGATTGAAATGCATATTGCAGTTTAAAGTGAATTTTAAGATTGTAAAGTCCTGTTAGCTGCTCTATTAAGAACCTGATTGACTTAGCTGATCCGTGAGGTTTATAATACCTGATGATGTAGCATTTCCAGGTTGTGATTTCAGTCAGAATGATGAACTACTACGAGTGTTGTACCACAATTCAAAGAGAAGGAGGCATGGAAGCTT
Organism: Polyodon spathula; assembly: GCF_017654505.1. NCBI lineage: Eukaryota > Metazoa > Chordata > Actinopteri > Acipenseriformes > Polyodontidae > Polyodon > Polyodon spathula. The sequence continues at coordinate 10,163,187 of NC_054547.1, read as the reverse complement.
TTACTTTGAGATTGCTCAAGGCCTGATTTGTCATCAACACTTTAATGTCTGTCTATGCTTAGCTTGAAAAAGGATCGCACTGTTCTATTAGCGTGTAAATGAACACCTTTTAGGACAGGCCTGGTTAGGGTATACTTCAAAAATAAGTATCAGAAAGCAGGTATAAAAGGAATAAAATAATAAATAATTAATTTCTCAAATGCAAGTCAGTCCCATTACCTGTACACAGGAAAGATCAGCAATAGGCCTTCAGCATCAAATATGTAGAGTTTTGGTAAACTAAAATGTATAAAATAAAAGCTCATTAGAAAAGATAAAGGGATGTCTTAGGATTCTTTATTTTATTTTTTTTTGCTTTGGTAAAACAAGAAAATGCATTTCTTCTTCAGTATACCATTGTCCTTAATGGTTAATTCACCTTCTAAGATTCTCTGTTCCACAGAAATAGATAAACAGACGTTTTACAAGACTGGGGTTAAAAACAGCTTTCCTTGGTGTTGGTCCTCAATACCATGTATATAATTGCAATTAGAGTTAGATAACAGAGTATTTACATCCTTTTAAAATAACCCTTAAGCAAAGCACATACGAATGTAAACAGATTCAGAAACACTAACCTGGAGGCTACTGGGGATATCAGGACACACTGTCCAAGATATCTGGAAACAGTACCTGGCAAAGGGCACTTTTTAATGGTAAATACAAAGCGACAACAGGGACTCTAAGACACATGTCAAAAATCCATACTCCTGAGAAATGTCACCGTAGTTGGCATGGTTGCATTTATCAAGTACATTAGGAGCCAGTAGTGCAAGATACGCAGAGGAGTGATTCATGTTGCTAAATGGCGTGGCAAGATTGAGTGTCCCCATGAGAGTGTTGAGAAGAAATTGTTAATTCTGAAGGGCTGTGTAACAGGGTAAGGTCTGTGCTGGCTGGCTGATGCATGCATGGTTCTGCTGGAAGAGGGCACTTGCCCCATAGGGTCTTGGGGGGTTGCTGGGCCTATAACAATGAAGAGCTTTGTTGTTGCCTGTGACAGGGTCTTCCTCAGGTCACACGTGTGGGTCGCCGCTGTTCAAGCATACAGAGAGACTGAGGTGGTGTTGAAACGCCAGCACAGGCGCGCAGGATTTATTAACAAAAACAGAAAACGAAAGTAAAATAAAGGCGGTCATGTGACGTTACCAGCGATGGTAACGCACAGAGGACAAATACAGCAAACTGTACAAAAAGTGCAAAATAAAACACAATACCCCAAACTATAACTCAAAAGGTGCCGTGAAAATGGCAGGCCTTGCAACAGCCCCGAGCAATCTCCCGCGGATGTTTTTAAACTGACGGACACTTGGTCGGGACCCGCCCATGTGCTGATTGAGGACCAGCACAGCCAATCACTTGCTGCCCTTCCCTCAACCAAGCATAGCAGACAGCAAGTCTCAATCGAGCACCCATCTGTAAACAATAATTCAATCAAACTAATCAAGTCCCAAAAACGACAAAAAAAAAACCATTCCCACATATAAACCACACCAACACTAATTTACCACTGTGCAGGGCAATCGCACTGCCACATTCCCTCAGCCCTGCCCATCTAGGAGGACAGACAGTGGGAGCTCTGTTCGAGCATGGAGAAAGGAAACAAAACAAAACAAAACAAGAGATCAATATTTATGTACGTTAGGGGCACGTGTTATGAGAGAGCTGGGAAAAAAAGGTAACATCCAAGTGTAGGCTGGAGACCTGGGACGTACGAATAGCAACGGTTGGGGACGCTGCAGAGCACAGCAACTTAATTTTGTAGTTTTGTTAACAGTGTTTTATTTTCTCTTTTTCTTTGTAACTTCTGTTTTGGATTATTATTTTTAGGCACCTGCAAGTGCTTGGACCGTAACCCTCTTGACCATCGTTGGTATAGGGGAACAGCAGACTCACAGTGCCACCTGCCACCCTACCCCCCCCCCCCCCCCCCCCCCCCCCCCCCCCCCCGGCATTTACCTTTGTCTCTGTTAAATTATATTTACAAACTGAAGTGCAGCAGGTGACCATTGCATAGTACATCAACATGCAATAACTGAAAATCATCAGCTGCCACCTCCATACTTTTCAGATGAGTGTCAACAATGGAATGAACACATTTAAAAGAAGTATAAGCTGGTAGATTATAGTTTGTGATCAATTAAAAAGGTGATTTATATGAATACTTAACAGAAACAGGACAGGAAGCCTAGCAGATTATTATGACAGCCTTATCCTATTTGGTAAATATCATATACCAAGAATACAGTTGATTTGTTATTGTTGCTTTCTAAAAAATACAATTTCACTGACCCTGTATGATCAAATATTCAAAACAGGCATTGCATCACCGTTAATATATTTCAGTAAGTAAAGTGACAGAATGATTAAATGTTAGAATTTTTTCTGTCAGGGAATAAGATAGGTGTGTCTTGCCTGTCAGCCTGTCAAAGGATGCGGCTGGATGATGGGGAAGTGGAGGAATGAAACTTCATGGGTCAAACCAATGCGGTAGAAAATGGGCTGTTGTTTCAACAGTAAATAATGTGAAGCCTTTAATAGATTAAACCTTTTTTTTCTATTTAAAAATGCTCAAGGGTCAATAAAATATCTAAAAGGACCACATCAGCATCAGAATCATAGCATACATTCACTGTGTCTCCAGGCTTCTCTCATACACCCTTTGAAAGGCAAAATAATTTCAAAAGCACTCCCTTACATTGCCTAATGGAATTTTAATTTTGAAGCCACACTGGCCAGGTGCCTGTTCATTGAAGTGTGTTTTTGTATAGCAACAACAACATGAAAACTTATCTTCATGCTAAACTGCATCTCTTGCTGGGCTCTGGTTCTTGAATTCTGTTTCTTAAGTTTCCCTTAATTATGTTTTCTATTAATTACATGACCAGAGCACAGCAGCAACTATTCAGGTAAACAAGTGCTAGAAAAGAATATATTCCTAGCCTGCAGAGACGAAGCCTCTTTGTTTTCTTCAGTGTCTACACTGAACTTCTGACCTGACTTTATTTAGGCACTACGATTTTGACTGGCGAAAGATTGGTTTATTGGAGTTCGTAAAGATAACTTGTCTTAGCTTGGTACGGTAACCTTTTCACTTCCTTGTTTGTTTAATTCTTGCACTTTTTGCTGCATTACAGCCGTAATGTAGTCTTTTATATTTACGCCAATTGACTTATTTTGTGCGCATCTCATGTGATTCCAACCTGCATGCTGACTGCCTTGGTAAATCCTTTTACAGAGTGCTTTGATATGGAACTTCAGCTACTACATTAACACGTTTGGCTTACTGTGGCTGTTTATCAGGAGCTGTATGCTAACATGTACCTATATACTGTTTGTCTGTACTTTGTCATTATTTATTGATATATTTAATAAATTAATGATCATGCTACATATCATTGAGATTAACTGATGGTTATAATGTATAATTTGATTGCACCTGACTAATGTTGAGCCAAACACTGATGTTAAAACAGATCTTTCAAGTGGAATAAAGAAGAAATTAATAATGTTCCTGCACTGACACACTAATGGGGCTGTCCTGTGTAAAGCATTATCATGTACTTCTTATCAGCAATTCTGAGCTGAACAGCAATAATTCTAGTCAAAGAAAGGGCATTAAAAGATTTATTTAAGCCATGTTGTTATTTATATTGCTTCCAATTTGGGAGCATGACTGCTATTTGAGGATTCTGGATTTTATTTACAATGTTTCATCCTTGTTTGTCAATGAGCTTTTGTGGACAGCCATGTTGAGAAGGTCTTGCAAATATCTAGTGACTCATGAACCGTGTTTTGCCTGGAGGGCTGCTTTTGGTAGACATCTTGAGAAGGTCTTCTGTATCAACTTGGGTTAGAAGTTTTGAGCAATTGATAACTTTGGATAATAGTATATAGAATAGAGTAGTATATATAACTTTTTATGTTGGTATCTTGAAATTAAACTTGAAAGTGAACACTTCATGAACCCCTGGGACGCTTAACAAATGGATCTTAATGTTGTACAGTAACTGTTTTAAAAATACCTCAAGGGTCAGTGGGGAATTTTTTGTCAGGCAACCAGTGTGTTGATTTTTTTTATTTGCAAGATTTGTTTGTACGTCTCTACGGTTTTAATATTTATACCTCTTCTGCTGTTTATTGACTTATCAACCACATGTTATTACAGATATATGGTACACAAATGGAGATTCCAAGGCATGTATCTGTATCTAAGGTTTAACCTTGGCTCAAGGCTCATTAATTGTTATCATTTTATAGGTGGTTCCATAGGTTTAGTGATGTGTCATACAGTGAAAGGATTTAGTCAAATGTATCCAACAAACCCAAGTAGCCTGGGCTCGCTTTCATCCAATGTGGCAGCTTTGTTACTGGTGAACATATATTTATTCAACCACCACTTCTCTATATAATTATCCACTAATGGATTATAAGATTGTGTTTGGACCGACAAGAGTAATGGTTAAACTCTGGTGTATCAGCTGCAGTTTGAGTGCAGAGCTGTAGAGCGAAGATGCTTTCAATGCCTGAGTTTTCAAGTCACAGGATGTGATTACTGAAAGAAAATGATATACAAAGGGACTCTAAACAACAAGACAAATACTTGTCACTTGTAAATTACACTACAACTGAAGGAATTAGGAAGGGACTTAAGTGTGTAGCCCCAGGAAATACAGAATTGCCTTCATAGATTATTTTATCCCTGTAATCAATACTTGACTGCTATTTTCCACATAAACTAGGCACAATGTTATGACCCATATTATCTGCTTTGTTATTCAATAATTATAGTTGAAGAAATCACCACAGATTATGGCACTTCACATCTACTTTGGATTAAAGCAAAATAATTCCTCACCTTGTGGAATTCGTTTTTTTCTTTGGTCAATTGGACAAGGCACAATGGTAATGGCAATAATGGATTCTTCAAAATTGTGGTTTGTGATGAATATTGTAATGGAAAAAGATTGAACAGACTCTGCTTGACTGGTTTCCCAGTGTGTGACTAAGACATACAGATGAGTCTTAGTGTGAGCATATCCAGTTCGCTATTTATATATATATATTTCCACTTAGGAAATAAAGACATGGTATAGTTGTGTAATGATTTTGTTTGTTTAAGGGATTTTATAGGGTTGTTGTTTGCTGGTTTAACAGAATTACAAAACATAGTGTATCAAAATATAGCAAATATTTTTTAGATAAATATTTTTATATTTAGAAGATTAAATATTATTTCATAAAAGATTCCTCTGTTCTGGTAAGTCCCTGGATTAGGATGTATTATTATTATTATTATTATTATTATTATTATTATTATTATTAATATTAGTTCTTATTATGTACATTAGCTGTCTTGTTGTGCGCAAGGATGGCATCACCGTGCAGGAGTCTAAAGAATGTGAAGGTGGAACTTGCTAAGATAAATAACACTGTAGTGAAACTGCAAACATACAGTTAAAAGCTAGATCATGTGAAAATCCAGGATACTAACCTTAAATCATTCAGAAACTAAATCTCAAAATCAAGACACATTCAAGAAAAGAAAAAAGCAGTATTTATTGTGTTTTTATTCATTTACAGTGCCTATAGAAAGTCTACACCCCTTTTCAAAATGTTCACCTTTTGTTGCCTTATAGCCTGGAATTAAAATGCATTAAAATAGTTTTTTTTTTCATTTATCTACACATCCTACCCCACAACTTCCAAGTAAAAAAAATCTTCTAGAAAATTGTAGAAAATTAATTAAAAATAAAAACTGAAATAGCTTGATTGGATAAGTGTCCAACCAAGCTCAGGTGTAACCAGTCGCCTTCAAAATCGCACACTAAATTAAGTGGCCTCCACCTGTATTAAATGGTAGTGATTCACATGATTTCAGGATAAATTCAGCAATTCCTGTAGTTTCCCTCAGCTGGCTCGTGCATTTCAAAGCAAAGACTCAACCATGAGCACTAAGGCGCTTTCAAAAGAGACTCTAGGACAAAGTAAAATATCCCTTGGAGCATGGGCAAGATGATTATTACGTAGTGGAAGGTGTATGGCACCACCAAGACCCTGCCAAGATCAGGCCGTCTCTCCTAACTGGATGACCGAGCAAGAAGGAGACTGATCAGAGAGGCTACCAAGAAGTCAATGGCAACTTTCCAAGAGCTACAGGCTTTTATGGCCAAGACTGGGCAAAGTGTGCATGTGACAACAATATCCCAGGCACCCTATAAATCTGGTCTGTATGGTAGGGTGGCAAGAAGGAAGCCATTACTCAAGAAAGCCCACTTTGAATCCCATTTGAAGTATGCAAAAAAAAAAAAAACACTCAGGAGATTCTGTAGCCATGTGGCAAAAAGTGTTGGGGTCTGACGAAACTAAAATGGAACTTTTTGGCCTAAATGCAAAGCGTTATGTTTGGCGCAAACTCAACACAGCGCATCACCCAAAGAACACCATCCCTACTGTGAAGCATGGTAGTGGCAGCATCATGTTATGGGGATGTTTCTCATCAGCAGGGACTGGGGCACTTGTCAGGATAGAAGGGAAAATGAATGGAGCAAAGTACAGAGAAGTCCTTGAGGAAAACCTGCTGCCCTCTGCAAGAAAGCTGAAACTGGGATGGAAGTTCACCTTTCAGCATGACAACGACCAAAAGCACACAGCCAAAGCTACACTGGAGTGCTAAGGAACAAAAAGGTAAATGACTTTGAGTGGTCCAGTCAGAGCCTCGACCTAAATGCAATCAAAAATTTGTGGCATGACTTGAAGATTGCTGTCCATCAATGCTCCCCAAGGAACTTGACAGAGCTTGAACAGTTTTGTAAAGAAGAATGGTCAAATATTGCCAAATATAGGTGTGCAAAGTTGGTAGAGACCTATTCCAACAGACTCACAGCTGTAATTACTGCCAAAGGTGCTTCCACCAAGCATTAACTCAGGGGGTGGAGACTTATCCAATTATGATCTTTCAGTTTTGTATTTTTAATATATAATTTTTTTCTCAATAAAGACTTTTCCCCTTTAGCAGTGTGGAGTATGGTGTAAAAAATCCTCATTTAAATGCATGAAACTCTGAGGCTCTGACACAACAAAATGTGAAAAAAGTTCAAGGCGGTGTAGACTTTCTATAGGCACTGTAATTGTTGGTGTTGTATTGAATTCCTAAATTCAAAGTACTGCTAATAAAAGGTTGGCAATTTGGTAACTGTCAGTGTTTCTTACTTCAGTTACACAGCAAGTGGATGGCTTTTAAACTGTCGAAACTCGTTCACAAAGAGCAGAAGCTAATAGCTCTATACTTTCCACTATAATCTTTAATTATTTTAGCAATGTAACCCTCCTCTTCTTAGTGGAATTGTCACAACAATGTAGGGATTAAATCTTATTCTTTGGGCTTAGATACTTATTTGATTCACTCTGCGATAAGACGGATTTACCATAAAAGGGCTGTGCAGACCTGTGACAGAGATCGAATGATTCTTGGTGTTAGATCTCCTTCCCGACCCGTGAGGGCACTATGTAAAAGGAATGGAGTACCCTTAACTAAACAGCATGACAATTTACTCCTTAGGGCAGGTGGCTGTCATCATTTAGAAAGGGGGCTGAGCTACGGCACCCAAGTTCAATGACTCGGATGGAAGACCGCGTGGCAACTGAGGATTGGAGGAGCGGATGCGCTTGTTAACCTTGGGGTCATGAGCGAGGGTATAAATAGGGGGTGTAGTGGAAGTGATCTTTTCCTTTTGTAAGTGGTTGGACATAACCGTGAAAGGAGTAACAATTGCTGAGAACTGTGAGTGTTTGTTTTGCGTTTGTAAAGTGTCAGCTGTAACTATTGTTTTTCTTTAGACTATCAGTAACACAATCTGGACCTAGAGTGCATCACTTTTCACCCCAGCATTTCACGGAGTACTGTAATCACCTACAGTAACATTGGCATTGTTGTTGGTGCCGAATCAAAGAATAGAACTCAAATTACATTAGACGCTATGGGGCTGGCAAATACATTTAAACTGTTATTATTACACTGCTGGAAATGAATCTGGATCATTTTTTTTTATTGATTTTTCCATTGGCCTCTTAAGGGTTTATTGCTTTTTATTACATGGAACTCTTAAAAGGAATTTTCAAGTACAAATTTTCCAAAGACTATTGGTTCCTTCTAAAGTCTACACCTGATTGAATTAAAGCATGTTGCTATTCCTTACCGGCATACATTTTGACTATATGCCTTTCCTAATAGCAGACTTGAAGCTTGTCATGCCTGAAGTGAGAAATTGCCCTTTCAGCATTTTACAGAAATTGTCTGGACTGTGCAATTCATGATGCATTCAAATTGATGATTGTAACATGTAGCAGTATTTTTGATAAAATGAACATCAATTAAAAAAATGTATATCTTGTGAGAACTAATGAAAGTCCATTTATATTTCTGTTTTGCTTTGTGAGATATTATAGAGCTTGATAATGTAATTTATAACCATCACTGCATCAAGAATAAGCTGAAGTGTGCCAAAGACTGCCATAGTGGTAAGCAGGCTTAAAGGGCTGGAAGCTGTTTTCAATAAAGCTTAAAATACCTTTTGGGAATGTAAATAAACTGTCAGCTATTTTAGGTAAATAAGGGCACACAGTGTTCATTTTTACTATGAAATATAAGTAGGGGTGGAAACAGTATTCAAACGTGTTGCTTGAGTAAAAGTACTGTTACGTGGGGAAAAAATGGAATTAAGTAAAAGTCAAAGCATCCTTGTAGAAAACTACTTGAGTAAAAGTTTAATATCTTAAAAGTACTCAAGTACCAGAAGTAAAGAGTAGCCGTCCTTAAATTCTACCCATGGAAATCCGCATGGAAAAAAAAAAAAAAAACACCTCCTGCAGACCAAGATTATGTATTCGCTTCTGATATTTTTGACCTTTTCTTGCTTGATGGAAGTAACTATCTGTTCTTATTGTACACGCACTCTGAACGCAGTCTGTCAATGTCTACTTCCTAGCTGTCCTTACTGCATCTATTTAAATTTGAATAGCAAATAAAGTAAAATAAACTAAATTGAAAATAGTGTGTTAATCAGTGGCTATAGAAACCAAAGAGCCTGAACTTTGTAAAACTGAGCAATAAACTGAGCAATAAAAACTAGTTCTTCATAAAATCGGGATAAAACTATTAGAAAAACTTTTTAATTGTATTTAACGGATACATATTCTAATATCATTTGAGCCCTCAGGATCCTTCTCGCCTTCGGCTTGGCATGTAACTGAACGAAGAGGGCATTATCACTTGATTAAGTGCCTCTGGGCTCAAATGGTTAATTTAAATATCAAATCAAGAGTTAAAATTTTTGTCACAACCTTTATCTATAATTAAAATGCAATTCATGAAACAATTATAGGATCAAATGTTTAAAAATGTAAAATCCTGATTTGAAACTGCTTGTAGATTCCTGTTACCCTTCTAAACTACTACTTCATCCTCCGCAGGTAAACGTTGTGTTTGTTGATTGGTTATTTTCAAAATCAAAATGGTCTCTGGTTGGGCATCAACATACTAACTCATTATCAAAGCAAGCAGACACTACACGTGCGGCACTGCTTCCCGATCAAAATCCTGGCTAGCGTAAGCGTCAGTGTGCTGAAAGAACGAGTAACGAGATGCTTCTAGGAAATGTAGTGCAGTAAAAAGTACACTATTTTATAAACAAATGTACTTGAGTAAAAGTACAAATATCCCAAAAATAAAATACTAAAGTACAGATCCTGAAAACAATACTTAAGTAGCGTAACTAAGTATTTCTACATTGTTACTTTCCACCCCAGAATATAAATCATTGGTGTCTAAATAGCAAACAAACACCAATGACTTAAATTTAGGAGTAAAAATGAGAAACATTGAGGGATATGGCAGAAATAACATCTAAATTTGATTGAACTGTGAGAAAGATGTTTTATAACGTGAGAGAGTAAGAATAATCCCATACATTTCTCCCCATACTAGGGCTCACTGAAGCAATCCAATTTCGTGTTGATTGAAAAAAAAGCAATCTTTTTGGAATCAGATATATATTTTTTTTTTGGCACTGTTTAATGCGATTTCCTTAAACGTGTTAAGAATGGCTGAAAAGCTGGTTTCTACTGTGCATTGAACAGACACAACTCCAAATATTCAACAGCACTCTGAGGATTATAAAAATAGGGTTAAATGTTGCCTGGTATGTTATCTACAATGTAGAAGCATTTTAATCTATATTTTAACATGACACAATGTACAGCTGTGACATTTAATTAACTTATCCTGTCATAAGAAGAGTGAGAAAAAATGACAAAATAAATTAAACTTTTTATATTGCGTACCACTTAAATCAAGGCTATTGTTTTTAGATCCTATCAGAATTAATACTACAGCGCATTTCTTCATGTTATAAAGCATAGTTTGTGATTACAACAGAGATCTATCTATGAATTAAAACAATTTGAATATAAATGACTTTTCCCCTGTAGCAAATTAAATATGATGAATTGGACGAGATAAGATCCTCTTTGAAATAATTGCTCTGTGAATGAATGACAAAAAAAATATATATATATATCTTGTTGGCAGTAGAATTGTCATGTGCAACTGCGGTGAAGATGTGGTTACAGGCTGTCTATTCTGTTTTTTCAGTAAATTTGATTTGTTCCGATAACCCTGTGAGTTAGTTCACACAGCATATTTGCTCTTGCCCAAAATGCAGTCAGCTCCAGTGTAATCACTATTAAGATGCAATTTAAAGTTTTTGGCCAGCAGTGGCAAGAAATTATCAAAAATCACTAATATGGCCCAAAAGTAATGATACAAACAGACTCATTAAAACTGTATACCTTTAAGGCATTTTTCAAATGGTAAAAGAAAAAATGTTTTCAATTTACAAATGATAAATAATCAATCTAATGATATTTAAAAGGCAGCATGTGCCTTTAACAGGTGTAATTATATTTGGTATTACTAATCCTTTCATATGTATTTTTATTATTGCCATAGAATGTGCCAACCAGCTTCCAACTTGTTAATAGAGTACACTACAGATTTTCCTGTCTACGTTCCATGGGTGAAATAGACCTCTTCCCTGTATTTGCCCAGAATCAGAAACGAGTTTAACGAGAACGAAGAAGCCTTGGTGATCTGCAAGTCCAAATTCAGAGAATACTCATTGCATGACTGTAAGAGAGGATGCAATGCAAAAGGCTATACACTAATTTGTTAGAGCTGCTTTAGTTCCGTATTTTTTTTAAAAGCCAGCAAAATTAGTGTGTTTGGGATTTTTGCATAGCGGTATGACACTAGTATTGCTTTAACATTTCAAAATACAGCACATAGGTTCTAGGACCAGAATAATGTTCTAGAATAACCAGCCATACATACCATATGAATTGCCATGTACAGATTATACTATATCTGTAGTCTGACTGCATATTAAAATGTTACCTGTTCTCGCTGTTTCTGCATATCATTTTCACTTATTTGTTTTCAAAACCATATTTATATACTCCACACATAACTTGATTGAAAGATTAAGCGTCTTAAAAAAATAAAACTATTTACAAAACATCATAACTTATTTCAATTATGATTTCCAGTCTAGTTTTTTAATGAATACAAACACTTTTATATTTATGCAACTTTTTATTTATTTTTTATTATTTTTACTTCTGTTACCTAGAAATGCTTAATAAATATTCTTACTGTGAAATAGTCTTTTTGTCCAATAATACTATAAGGATAGAACCCAGTGTATAGTGTACAGTGTACATATATGTCTGGTACAAGTTCAACAATAATGTCTATTTTATCATGAGCGAAATGCAATCCTTTTTTCAATAGGATACAATGGTCTTGCTTGGGTCATTATATGTTTTTGCTTTCCATTTCTCAAGCTAAATGCTGAAATAGAAAGCATGATACCAAGTTAGCCTTAATCAGTATTCTTCCAGGAAGTAAAGATAAGCACAGTTTGTCAAAAATGAGCAAGTGTTATAAAATGTCTTGTATCGCAAGGTTTACATTGCTTGACAGGGGATGAATATAGATAAACAGTCCACCTTGATAGGGCAGAAGTGAAAGAGCCATTCTCCTTGAACTGCTACATGAAATACACATTGCCTGTGACACAGATAGAAACTTTCAGGAGCAAAAAAAATCAATGGTAATCTTCAGAGAAAGTGATTTCTACGTTGATAGGGAAGGAAATTCCCCCTTCTAATACATGACACTAGCAGCCCAAACCCTGGGGGGAAAAAAAATCAAGTGGCTCACAAGCAATTCATGCCTAGGATGAATTTTATAGTGCCAGGGGAATAAACAAAGGGCACTATAATTTCCCTTTGAGCATGGTGCATTAGAATTAATTTGACAGGGCGAAAAACCAGAGCTTGAGACAGATGAAAAGAAAAAAAAAAAAGGTAAGATAAGGTCATTTGAAACAGTAAAAGGAAACTAATTCAACTTTTTCCCTGCTGGATGTGCAGGATGAGTCCTAGAAAGGAACAAAGAGAAATAAAGAAAGATTAAAGAAGTTGAATAATTGTGAGGAAGATGTATTTTTTCTTTAAAGACCAGCATTAAGTGAGGGGAAAAAATACTACATTTTACTTGTATGACAATGTATAAATTGTATAAAAAGATCCACACATGAATGATGCATATCTCAGTTCTTATGGCTGAAAGCATTAAACATCAGAACTGTATTTATGTACCACTAAGTACTTTTTAAGTGCAACAGCATTCAAAGTAGTCAGAGTCATGGCAATCCACTAGCTTATCAATATGCCAAATGGTGGCAGTATTTATCAATGACAGACTGAGGGAGTCTTTCTTCCCCTTGGCCATCCAAGTCACTAGTTGTAAACGTTATTGAACATCTATGGTCTATTCTTTAGGATGGATAAAAACCATTAAGGAATGGTCATACATTTCTTTCGAACATTTTAAATACCTTGCAGACTCAACTGTCATGTCAAGCCTTACTGGTGCTCCATGGTGACCCTACACCAAATTAACAATGTTATGGCAGGTGTTAAACACATGTACTGTAATTGTACAGAATATGAAAACCTAGGTTCATGAAAAGTTTATGAAAGAATAAGCAATTAAGACTAGCCACCACATCACTGACATGTGATCTCTGTTTTGCAATTAAACCAGTCTGTTTTGTAAATACACGTCTATATATTTCTGCTGGTGTGTAAATGCATTTATGTGGAAAGTATATTGTCCACATGTATACTTAAAGCTAGAAAGCAGTCATAAGACCAGAAAAATGTAATAAACTAGGAAGCAACTTCAATTTCACTATGTTTTATAAAAAATAATACTGAGATGATTCTCACAGAGACATTGACAAAATACAATAGTTACTGCAATGATTGAAAACATGTCTATCTTGGAGAAGAATCTATTGATCAACTTTTTGGACACAAATATTTTTACACTAAACAAAATAATTCTGAAGAACAAAGGTTCTGAGCTAAAACATAATAGCCACTACTAAAAACATTGTTAGCTGCAGACAGAGAAGAGCAGAAACAACAAAACCCTTGACATTCATGCTCAAAAGCTACTATTAGCCTCTGGCTTAAACAAGGCAGGCTTGTTTTTCAAACCATGGTTCCAATGATTACAGTCTTTTGATTTACACATATTTGAAGTAGAGGACTGTTTGATTCTAATATTTTATGAGCCGAAAAATAAGTAGAAAAGGCATTATCATCATCGAGGAACAAGGGAAAAAAATGTAAAGTTGGTCATTATCACAAATTATTTTTGCTGTGCAAAAAAATAATGGTCTACATGTCATCCGTTTTAATGATGTGAAAAAGTGTTACGTTGAACAATACTTGGTGTCCGTTATTCCAGGCGTAAAGAGCCCTGTCCCTGGAATTATAATCTAGCATGGAAATGTGAAAGTACTGATTATGGAAAGGAATATCTATATATTCATACGTTGAAGCCTTTGTAGAGTAGGAGTAGTAAATCTTTGCTCCTGTTAAATGGGAATTAGTAACATACAGTGTCCCACAGATCATAAATGACTCTCCTGCACTTCTTTTAGGATAGCCAGTGCTCCAGCTCTGGAGCACTTCCAATGTTTGTGCATCAATCTGGCTAATGACAATGTTGCCAGCATTTTGGTTGGTAGCATACACGGCCCAAAGGCCTATCTCATCAGCCATAAAGTCAATGTCTGAGAACCCTCCCCAGGTGTACGGGTAGACATTATGGAAGCCAGCATACTCCAGGGCACGTTGGGCAAGGACCCTGCCGGTGTCGAAGCTGTACTTAATGACAATGTTGCTCTGGTATTTGTTATAGTACAGAGAGCCGTTGTAAACAACATGATTTGTGCCAGCCCATTTGAACGGGAGGTTGTAGGTCCTTGACTCTGCACCGCTCGCAAAGTCTGAGATAGACTTGAATTCTCGAACGATTTTGTTGTTGGTGTAACTGTCCATGTACCAAACCTGCATCAAAATGTAAGAAAAAGCATGGGTTATTTGTCATCTGCACGTACAGGGCTGCAGTCTTTTATATCTAATTATGAATTATGAAAAATATGGAATGTTGTTATTTTTTCAGTCTTTACAACTGTTTAAAACTGTGTGACAATAAACCCCCCATTTAATTATTTGCATTTTAAATAAATAAATAAATAAATAAATAAAAACACTTACCCGATTATTTCTTTCAGATGCTAATGGGTCAGTCATCCATGCTCCGAATCTCGTTCCAGATGTCTTGATTGTAATAGGTCCAGTGATTTTCATTAATTTTCCACATGCTGTAAACGAAGGAACACTAGAAGATAAGATTCTAGATTATTTAAGCCAAGTTCATGGTTTTGGCACCAGCTAGTTTATTAACACTTAAATTACAAATGAATATTAACAGATCGGTTTACATTTTTAAATCCAAAATGAACTTTATTTTACTTCACAAAAAGCAATATGTATTAATACTTATTAATACTGATTTTAATGTATAGATCATGCAATATTGTTTGACTGTTGTTATTATTGTTGTATTATAAAGCTCATTACTATTTTCTGGCACATTTCTGGCTCACATAAGAAGGGGCTCTCATCCCTCACACAAGAGACCTGGGCAAGCAAGTGTGACCAGACCACTTCATGTTTCAGAGCAAGTAATACCATTTACAACTCAGCAAAGGTTCCGCAAATATAAAGATCAACATTCAATTGGGGCTCACTCAGTTTTGTCATACAGCTTCGTAACCTTGTTTCCAAACTGATCACACGCTGGTGCAGTTCCTCATAGTCATATGCTCCAATCTCCTCCTGGATTGCTGTGAGAACTGCAGTCAGATTCCGGATCTCCTCTTTGAACTGCACGATTAATTTGGCATCTGTTTTATATTGCTCCAAAACTGGGATTAGAGGCTGCAGTTCATCCATCTTTTCCTTAAGGTCCTGTTAAGAGTTCCAGTAGTGTAAGAAATTATTATAACTTCAGTCTAAACTTTACAGTTTGTTAAGGAGAATTCAACCTGTGTATTTAATAATGAATGCATAACATGTCTGGTTTCTGCAGTAATACCAGTTAATGTACAAAACTCTTGTGCCATACCTGAAAATGTTTTGTCATGAGTGTTTTTCGGTCATCCTCTATTTGTCGAAATTTGTTTTTTAGTCCTGTCATCTGGGTCTCCATTTTCAAAACATACTGAAAATCTCTCTGTGTTCGTAGGTTTAATACTTCTATAGACTGTGACATATTCTGGACCTGTAAAAAAACAAATACATTGAATAACTGTTAACTTTATGGCACGTTAACAGGGTGATATAATTACTTTTACCGTGCTTGCTTGTATGGTCAGTTATATTCTTTTATTCTTCACATGCTTAGTTAATCTTATCTGCCAGAATCAGGTCTGTGGTGTTGGAAGAGTTACTTTACAAATACTAAAAGTAACTTAAATTCAGTGAAAAACAACTAGACTGGAATTTCTTCACAATGTTATTGAAAAACTGCTAACGTTTTCCATTGAATTTTAGTTTTGTTTCGCATTTCTAAACGTAGCATTATTGAGTGTTTAATAGTTGTGGATGGTTTATCTACAGCAAGAGTTACTGTAAGTACCAGTTACCTTCTCCAGAAGCTGACGTAGTTGTTTGCTCTTTGCATCTCTGGAACAGAGGTTTTGTTCAGGGGCCACCACTGTACAAATACAGCGACCATCTGGGTCTTGAGCTGAACTGTACACCTGCCAGCCTTCCTTTGGACCAATAGTCTAGGTACAAAAGGGATATGTTGTACTTAGTTAATAGATATACCCTGTAAATCACAAAAGAATATAATTTAGACAGAGTTACTCTTTACAGCTATTATTTATTATTGTACTCAGGATGCATTCAAGTTAATGGATGTAGATATCTAGTAGTGCTAGTTTGATTGCAAAATAAAATCAAAGTAAAACCAAGCATGACTTCATCATAATAATTGTCACCTAAAAAAAGAAAAGGAAAAAAAAGCCTAAAAAAAGAAAACAGCAGTTGAAAATTCTTTTGCAGGGAGGTGAGGATACAAACTGAAAAAAAAGTTGATTATAAAAGCAACAGCCTCATTTTGTTACCCTTAACTGTTTGAAAATGGTTTTTGCCTTGATCTGGATTTCCCTCATTTACTTAACTTCCAATAATAATTGTCTCTGTGGAATTGCATTCATTTACTTGAAAGGTTTGTGTTTTTATGTAAAAAATATTATTTAATCTTTTAGGGGCCATTTCATTTAGAGACTGAAATGCCATGTATTACTTGGTTCAGTATTAATTGCATAAAGTATTTTCACTAATTAGTCCTATGTGATTAACAAATTATGCCAACACATATTTAGTTAATTGAGAGTTGATCAATAGCTTAATCAATGTTAGATGTTCAGATATACAGCATTAGAAATGTTAAGTTTGCAGCACTTTGTTGTCCACTGTATTATTTGTTTCCAGTGCAAATACCTAATGCCTCCTGCAATCTTTTGCAACTGCAGTCTTGAATTCTGGTAAATTGGAATGGCAAGTTTAACCAGCTTCAAAACTGTTTATATTATATTCTACTCATGTCTCCATGGAAATCAAAATGATGGAATTTACTTAAAATAGTTACCGAAATTAGTTTGTATTAATATTGACTATATGTAATGCAAATACATAGAAAACAAATACATGTGCTGCAAAGAGATTTTTAAATGTAACTGCTTGTGATTAAATATACTAATTACATTTCAGAGCACACTGATGCAATTGATATGGATATGTATCAGATGGAACAAAGTTATCCAACATACAACAAAACACAGAGTAATCATTATAATGTATATCTAACAAGCAAAACATAGTGCTATAGGTTATACGAGTGTAGAGGCTCAACTGTACAATTCAGAACCATGGATAGTTCTAAGACTACCACCTACTGTAGGTTATGTTCCCTTGCCAGCTGATATGAAAACGTTCTACTCTTACATTAATTTCTGACAATACCAATCCAATTCAATTAAAAAAACAACAACAAAAAAAAACACACAAAAAAACCCCCACCAAAACAGCAGTTTAACAAGGTTTTCAAATAAAAATGTCAAATAAAATGTCTTAGGTTTAATTATTCGGATGTAGTATTGTACAAAGGCACCATGCTTTACCAAAGCTTTATACTTACAATGCTATCTAACTTTGATAGGCACATTCTATTGAGTCCTACTAGAGATCATTGCCATGGTACTGAGAACAGCTCCTATCTTCAGTAGCGAGGGATTGCTATGGAGCTAATGAGTTTTCAGGTTAACTGATTATCAGCCTAGTGCAGGCTGAGAGTCAAAGGCGTGACAATTAAATACAAAGGCAAGAATACAAAGACCCAGAAATGGACTAATCCAAAAGCAAAGTGGTAACTTTTGTATGATACTGGTTTACTGGTTTGTATTCCAGGTCACTACACATGTATTATAGTCAGCTGTAAAAGGACTAGTCAATTATTACTTTTCTTTTCTGACACATTTCTGTACTCTAGAGACAAATTAATGAACAGTTGCAAATAAATTAATAAAAAGAAAAAAAATGACAGTAAATACACATAGAATTATGTTTTATAAAACCTATTAAATAACATTTGCTTGCACCATTCTACTATGGAATGTCCCTTAACTGACACTTGATTTGTAAAATCTAGTGATGTATTCAAAGATGCAATTCAAATATTATAATGCACATTAGTATGAATGCAAACTGCCTTTCTTGTTTAAATGAATACACTTTAAAGAAAGGACAGTTATTACAAGTACTAAAGGCTAAGTGACTGATAAAATTAAACTTGTTAAACATGGTACTGACAGGGTGCTCTGGGAATCTAATAAGTAAAAATGTAAGTGCATTTGCTGATTTTTAAAAAGCAATTTTCAAAATTACAAATGCTTGTTGTTTACTAACTCTATAAAGCGCCCCAGTGTGGATCAGTTAATATAAACATTGTACAATATCAATCCTGCTCAGTATTTATTCATATACACTGACTGGGGGAAAAAGGAGTATCTTTATTTTAGCCCCTTGTAAAGGTTTAAGATTTGGAAAACCTCCAGCGAACTAAATCTTAACTAACACCAATATTTCAGAATCTAAACTATGGAAGTTCAGAACCCAAAATGCAACATGTTAAAGTTTAAAACCCTAATTCCAAATAAAATCTCCCTTTGTCTTAAATTATACCCGCACACACATGCACACTCACACGCACACGCACAGACATTCTGTTTTGAGGCAAGTCCCTTTCCCATGTCCAAGGCAGGATTTAAATGGAGATTTCCAAACTAAGCTACAACAAAAGGACAACTTGTTCAAGTGCTTGACCTTAGCTCTTTCTAGTATAACATATTACAACATATATAATTATGGGAACAATAAAGCCATATATCCTGTTAGAATTCATGAACCACAAGTGATTTTACAACTAGAAAACAACATAGGTCAGCTATGCATGGCTAGCTATCCATCCATAAAAGAACAGCCTATACAAACTGCACAAACTTATAATGGCTTATATTAAAGCTGACAACATTGGAAACCGCTAGAATAACTGTATGTCCTGATTCTTAAAGGTACCCTCTCCCACAGTACAACAGTAATGATTTATTAAAGTTCTTTTATGGTACTTTTATAGTTTATATAGGAAAACTTGCTATATTATTCCAGCTTTTCTCAATTGTTCATGCTTCTAGTATTATTTCTTTTACACTCTTTATTTTTTTCCATGGTGGTAAATTTGGTATCAAAATAGTCATCTTCTTAAAGTTTTGCACCACCCTATAAAATTCTAAAGAGCTTACCCATGCTTCAATTAACATTTACTCAATTAAGTTACTAAAAAGGTTGAAATTTACTTTAAATTACATTTTGTTACAAATAATACTGGCAGAGTGATATTACATATATATATATAATTTTGAATCGGCAATTGTTTTTTACCCCATTTTCTCCACAATTTGAAATGTCGTATTTAAGCCTGGCTCACTGCTGCAACCCCCACGCTGAATCAGGAGGGACGAAGATGAGCACACAAGTCCTCCGAAACATGTGCCGTCAGTCCTCCACTTCTTTTTACTCTGGAGCTACAGCGTCGGAGGACCATGCAGCTCTGGGCTGCTTACAGGTAGACCCTCAGATGTCGCTGGTGTGCAATAAGCTGAGGACACCCTGGCTGACCTAAGCCCTCCCTACCCCAGTCGGTAATCGGCCAAATTGTACACTGTCCCTTGGGAGCTCCTGTCCATGGCTGGCAGTGGAATAGCCTGGATGCAAACCAGTGATCTCCAGACTATAGGGCACATCCAGCACTCTAGACAGAGCACCTTTACTGGATGTGCCACTTGGGAGCCACTGTTTATTTTTGATGCAGTTACAGACAAACAAACATCCCTCTTGCTCACCAAAACATTTTTAAAGCTGTATATATATATATATATATATATATATATATATATATATATATATATATATATATATATATCTGTGTGTGTGTATGTGTGTGTGTGTTAATTTCTTAATTATATCAACTCAAAAAACACAAACTTGGAAGTCCGTAACTACTTATTATGCAGCACCACATAAAACACCTGTCAAAATGATATGCTAACTGAATGATCTCATGGATTTTCTCATATATAATTTCCTATTACAACCAGAAAACACGGTCAACAACATTTCATTTATCATCTCTCTCCAGCGTGATAGAGTTTAAACAGTCATTTTGGCACTTGCATACAGTTTGGCAAATCATGTACAGTTACATTATAGTATGACATATGCCTGAAACAAAAACAATACACACTTCCATCTTACACCTTCAGCAAATCTTTCATATTCCTTAGTAATATTGATCACTTACAGTAGTTCAGTTTAATGCATGAAGAACTGATGAACAGCATTAAATGCAAATCGATGTATTTTGAGAACATTCTAGTTTAAGACTATGCTTTATCTTTACTTTATTTTGTGTAAATTTGATTATTTTCCTATTACTATTCTATCCCAAAGCTGTGCAAATGGTTCCATATGCTGCAATATCTATAGTAGTTTTACATGTAGAAAGGATCCTTCCCGATGAAGCCTTTTATTACTCAATAGACAGTACAGGTGTGTGTGTGTGCATACAAACTGAGCCTTTAATTAATCCAAACCATTAAAGCACTTGAATATGAAATTCCCATCTACCTTGTCAAAGTCTTTTTATATCTTCCAGTTATACTGACTGTTATGTTCACCTTGATATTTTAGCAGCTGTTATGTTATTTCAAAACTTCTTAAAGGAACTATACCATTGATTTGAATGTACATGTCCATTGTATTTATTTAAATTTTCACATTTACTGAGCAAATGGCAGGTTGTGCCTTTTGGGAGTTCAAAGTGCTTTGTAGGTTCTTTCTCACTTTGTTCCAGTTTTCCACATAAATAACACTCCTCAGGTATTTCAAGACAATGCATTTTGCTCTAATCATCTACAAAGAGGTTATTTAACTCAAGATATAGTCATGACCTGTGGTGTTAACAAATCCATGTAAAAAGGCAGGTTTGTTGTAAAGTCAAATAATTGTTCAATTTCAAAACCTCTATTGTTCTCCCTCTATTCTTTAACTTGTATGTACTGTATTTTATCTTAACGTCTGGAGAAGAAACAAAACCTTCAGTGTAGTTATCATGTTCACCGTGTTGCTGTGAAAATCTACAGAAATGAGTGTGATAATGCTGGGAAGATCAACTCATGCCTTTCTGTAGACAGACCAAGTCTGTGCTTGTGTGATCTTTTAGCCTAAACTTACACTGTCCTGGAGATAAGACCCGATTAATCTACTAATTTAAAAATTAAATTAGTATCAAACTTGAATTTTAAAACACAAAATCCCCATAATTGATTAAAGTCACCATTCTTGTAATGACTGTATTTAATTTTGGCCACTCTTTAGAACAATTGAATAGACTGTTTACTGCCATTAAAGGTGTCAATAAAACTAAAATCTATGTTGACTTTGTTCATTTTTCTGTCTTAATGATTTTAATATCTAAAGGAAACAGAAAATGGGTAATTGTATGTCAAGATGCATCTAGTTGGTGAAGGCAGCAGTGTATACTACTTTGTTCTTGTTCCTACTTGCTGTTACATTTAATTAGGTTCCATTTTAACTGTAGTTGATTGAAATTATAGAGAATGCATCTCCCTGTCCTATTGTACTATATGTATTCACAGTATCTGGGAAATATGACTTAAGTATTTGCTTCACATTGGTCATGCAGTCTGGATTTGTACAAACCTGCACAGAGACATCCTTGCTAAGGGTCAATAATGTCACTTGTGCATGGTGATAATGGGTTCATGACATTGCTTGTCGGATTTATGCTGCAGCTGCTTTTGCAACCACTGACATAATATTGTATGGTGTGGCCTCCTGCTAACATGTCATTATTTAATGCATCTCCACCACTAGTCAACATCTAATGGACCGGTTATTTTAATAATATTTCATCTGGAATACCTATTCATTAATATAAGCTACAAGGATAAGTTTTGCATGATCTGACTAAAATAATATTTTTTCTCAGTATGTATTAGTTTTCAAGTAGCACACCTGAACTTGCTGCAACACAAATTGATGTCCATTTATTGGATGCTTACTCCCCCACTCTATGTGTTCAATTATGTTAGACAGAGTCTCTTTGAGCAATGAAATTTGGGTTTTCAGACAGAACCAACGCAATCTTTTTAGGATCAAATCCACCCAAAGCAGAAACGTTTTACCTTCATGATGTGATTTGGCCCAGGGTTTATATTAACTATCCATGACAGCAGCTGAAAATTGGATGGATGTATTTATCACATAATAAACCAATTACTAGAACTCTTTACTCAATGGACTACCCGCCTTTCTTATCTTGACACTGCAGAATGTCCTTTCTTCTATGGCCTACTGTTTAACCCACAGGCACCCTATTACACTAAGAATGAACAGACTCCACTGATATTCGGTGCACTCGTAAATGCTAAGATTATACTTGTGATGTCCATGTTTTAGTTACGAGATTATACTTTCCTGACCAAAGTTTCCAGTCTTGCAGACTTTCATTTTGTATGATTTTTTACATTTACAGTGTAAAACATTTGGAGCTTTGCAAATAGATTTTAACAGTTGCAATAGAAAACCATGACACCAGTTACAAAAACACAATTAGGCAAGAGATAAAATGCAATTAATAAGGGCCATTATTGGTGGCTGTTATTTATTGGTTGCAAGGCATAAAGGTATAGTCCTGTTTCCTGATATTTTCAATAGGGTATAGGACATGGTCACTTCTTTATACACCCCAGATCCTACTCTTTGTTGTCCACAAGGTAGGATATAACACCACAAGATGAATCATGTAGACACAACAACAAACAATAGATGGCATGTACTCAACCCAAACAGAATAGTAAGACAACAGTTAGGGAGCCATAGTACATTGACTACAGTAGATCCACTGCAGTGGACAGGATTGCATTCTAGGTAGGGTACTTCACAGACTGATTGACAAAGAGGCCACAGGATTATTGATTCACAGTAGGCTAGGTTCTCTGGCACCAGTTGTAAACTGTACTGGCTCCAACAAAACAGCACATAACACCAAAATAATTTTAGTTGTTTGCCCCATGAATAGGGTACATTAAAATGATCATGCACTATGAATGAGAAACTATTGCTTGACAGCAAAGTTATTATAATTACTGTACTTAAAATAATTAAATTCAATACTTGATTAAATGGTTGAATGGGACAAACCCGAAGACTAAATGTCTGGCGCTGCCATCCAAACTTTTTATTTATTTTTTATGCAGTTAAAATAATGGAACACTGATTAAAAGACACTTTTAAAAGGGTAGCAGTGCCATGATTCAAATGTTAAGAAATATTTAACATAGACACAGGCATACTGTGTTACCCTATTGGAGTACATAATGAATGGCTATTTTAAACGTGTCTTTGTTAAGTACTGTATATGTTTATTTATCACCCACTAGTGCCTCAAAAGCCATTTGAAATAGAACGTGGAAAGGAGATAGTTAAAGGATATGTCTGCATTAATCGATAATGTAATTACAGAAAGCCTTAAGAAAAACGCATCTGGTCTCAAATTTACAGCATCGGATGTAAAACATTACTATCAGTGGTCGTCCTCTTGGCTAAATTAATTTAAGTGGTGATGAGAACACAATGAATCTGGTAAACAAGTGGAGAGAGTCATTTTAAAATAAGTTATAACCGTATAGCCGCACAGAAGTATCGGTACATCGAACCAAATCCGTCGAGCATCGCAAAACAATATTGTGCAGCGTGCATATTGTTCAACGGAAATTAATTTACTATGCGTATCAAATTATAAAAAAACAGGTCTGTAGACAAATACAAACTGGGTAATGAATTTAAAGGTAATGGATTGTTTATTAGAACACACAAATTATGGTAATCTTACTAAAACTATCAACGAATCTATCTGTGTTAAATACACGTTTAAATAAACTCGCTTAGCGGTTTTAAAAAGCATGTAAAACTTCACTTGCAATTAATACTCTAATAATTGTAACCGTTATCAGAAATATTTTTAGATTCAATAATCTATTTAGGACCAACCAAGCATTAACCGATACATCACCAAAACAACTGGTGACTAAAAGCACTTGAACAACATTTTTCAGAACCAAAAACATACTCGCCCTATGTCATTAGCGCTTCACATTTCAGCACCATGGACAGGCGTATATACACAATGCAAAAATACAGTTTATTACTGTTTATTATTTTATATTGTTTTTATTACTGTTTGTCTAAAGGGATATTGAAATTCTACAAAGAAGTACCTTTTATTGCAGAAAAGGCACATTGTGTATAGCATATTTATATCTGAACAACTCGTTTTGTAACGAAACGTCCCTAAGCCCTTACCAAAAACACTACTGTCACAATGAATACATTTATGTATGTATGTATTGTATTTTTTTGTTCGTTTGTGTTGTTTATAACTCAAATCTATTAGCATCGTATCAAGTTATCCATGAGGTGGCGACAGGCAAGCAAGCTTTGCATTGCTAAACACGTAGATAGATGGGCAACTCCGATATGTGGCTTTACGTTGTAGTTACTTAACATGTTGGATATGTGTATGCAACTGTTAATCCCCAAGGGCCATTATATACATCAATAAATCAAATTTCTAATTTAAAAGGCGCCCTTGATATTAGGTAGGTTGAATGTCTTCGGCTGACTATTAACACATTTGTATTCTAATGTTGCACTGCAATAAATTGTTTTTTAAAAAAGGCTTAAACGAAGGTGCCTGGGGAATATTTGTATACTCTACCACTCTTTCCCAGTGGATCAGTGCTGCTCACATCATGGTCTAACAATTTGACAGGTTGGATACAGGAGCAGACAAGAAGAGCCTCAGATTATTATTTTGTTATCATTATGTAAAGAAACTGAAACACTGCATTTCTCAAAAAGAGAAAGAGCGGTTCACTCACGTTAGCCATTCTATAGCAAACTATAGCTTCTGTCCAGGTAAAATATCATTATATTTGTTTTCAGCAAAATTTGTATCAGTTCCCATAGCGCTATCCATCTTTTTCTGTATTTATTATTTTTAATCAGATATTTTACAAAGTTGGCCTTCTGCTTAAGTAAGATACATTTATCTAAAACCTCCATGCTAACAAATTCATTAATATTTTAGTTTGAATTTTAAGTTAAATTCCACACACTGTGAATGTGCATGTATTGTATGCTTGGGATTTACAATAGAAAATTAAGCAACAAAATACATATTTAGCCATTGCTTTAGATTATTTCTTTATGTATTTAGTTATTAGATAAAACTTCACAGCGCATAATTGATTAGAAATAATATTCGCTGCATGGTTTTACGACTCAGCACAAGACGCATAAATACTTTTAGGTCAGCAGAGCTGAGCATAAGTGTTCATGATAATTCATACATATTATTCCTCTATTCTCTTTTCTGAAACGTCGAAAGTTAAACTCAATCGAGGTATAAAATTCATATATATCTCGTAATTAAGAAATATGCAACACTGAATATGATTTCCACCTTATTTTGCCTTCAACAACTGCAAAGGAAAACAAGTAAACGTAGCACATACATACACAATACAATTATCCCAGCATGTTTTGTGTGTGCAGGTACAGGATGCGAATAACACAAGCTACAAATACAACTGCTTTAATATCCTGGAGGGTTAAACAAGCTTCCTTGCCATATTCTCCAAATATACATCAAATGGTGTATTGCATTTGATCTGACAAGGGCAACCAAAACAACGAAATGGACAGATGCCTATAATCAATCCTTGGACAGCAGCAGCGCGACACTTTATTTTGCAGCTATTCAATCGATTATCCTTCAGAGGTATATGCAAATCACCTATAATTGTAATCATTACGTCAAGAAACAAAATGAAAATACAAATACAAAAAAAAAAAACTCACCATAGACGGATAAAATCCGAATAGCATCAGCAAAAACAGAAGGTTCAGGGCGCTGAACAGTGCCTGCATTATGTTTGGAAGCGGTTTCACTTTACACGATCATTCACTTTGTCTTCACTGCGGGACCTCCTCAGCTTCGTTAGAATAAGCCCGGCGATCAATGCGCCCCAATGGAACAAAACAGCAAGATCCACATTCATTACACTGCAAGCAATACACCACAAAGCTCAGCGCTCTCACTGTAAAAGTTTGGACCGAAAGAAAGATACTGGGACTGTAGAAGAGGTGCTTAGACCTGGACAACGGAAGTTACATCACCAAATGATCCTCCTGGGGCTGTAGAAAGAAGCTGGTTTGCATGGAATTCATATTAGTTACAACATATACCTTTACTGTGTTGGTATTGCAAGCATCGGAACAAGCTAAGTATACGCTAATATTAGGGTTTTCTTTTTCTTTTTTTTTTTTTTTTTTTGCTATAAACACCAGTGCAGTATATGTGTTAATGTAGATTTCTGCTTGTTAATATAGCATCTGCATCTGCTGTAAGTGAATGGACCTAAGAGGGTATGTAACTTTAAATGTAGGCTACATGAATTATAGTAACTTGGGTTCAGTCTTCTGTTATGGATGGGCAACATAGTGATGTTCTCACTGGTGCACCTTGTACGTGATTATGATATTGCTGTGTACCTTGACAACTGCCATAAATCATTTTCAGTATTCCCCCCCCCCCCCCCCCCCCCCACAATAAATCACTTATTTGTTATGGTATTTGTTTTTTACTGCAGTATATACTTGTTGTCTGTGTTCCATTGCATTTGAAAAAACGTAGGCAACCTTCCCATTCAGGGTAAGTAGTTTAGTAGCTGGATTATGCTTATTCTTTCCAGATAAGCCTTTCTCGTCCAGCCATGAATACATATGGTTAAAAATCATGATGTAGGCATGGTGGCATTTGATCAGTATGACCCCACAGTCTCTGAAGTTACACATTATGTATTTCTATATTGCAGCAATTATTGACATTTGTGATTTGTAATTCCATGCATTACACAGTGACTACTAATTCGTATACAAGCCCCTTGATACATTGACTTTTTGATTCTAGTAAGTATTTTAGTGTTACACAGTTGCTACAACTTTCCAGTTATAAAACAGGCATGTAGCCTAACACAAAGTGGGTAATGGGTTTAATATTATGAGGAATTATTTATTAAAACACATATATTATGATCAGCTGACTAAAACTGGCAAAGAATGTAACAGTTTTAAAGACCCTTGATACATTGATATTATTTTGACTAACAAGTATATTACAGTGCTGCACAGTTGATGCAACTTCCAGTCAAGTTATGCATACAGCATGCAGTATACTCACTGTACCCATTATTTAAGGACAGAATGACAAAATAAGTTTGATTTACATGTACCGTAACGTGTACCGCAGGCTGTTTATTATGACTGTTGGAGAGCTATCTTAAATTGCTGGGGCATGCAGCCCAGATTCAATGCCTATTGTTGCTAATGCCAAACAAACGATTGAAGCCATTTAATCAGCAAAGGGTAAACAAAAGGGCACAGGACTAAAAGCAACCAAGAAATTATTCAGTTGTATAATCCTCTTGTTATTCCATTTATGTGCTTGCCATAAGTGGCTCTTGAGTCTTGAATACTTTGATTGAACAGGTTAATTGAGTTTCATTATGCCAGTAAAGAGTATTTCCAAAAGTGCCAAATGTCAAACAAAAATGTGACCATGTAATAGTATAAACCTTGATAAGAAATTAACAATCACAGTTCAGGGTTTGTCAAACAACAGAATAATAACCCTTTTTATGTTCAAGAGCCTTTCTTGAGCACACATTTTATTAGCGATTTTCCTCTTATAAAATGGAAGAAATGGTGTGGTTGGCAAGACACCTGAAAGGGGGTCAAATGCTAATAGATGTAATGGGACATTCCTATATTTTCCTTTTGGAATGTGCACACAATGTTATAAAAACAATAAACAAAAAGTAATAAACAAAACAAACAAACAAAAAAACCCCAACGTAGTTTCCTGATATAAAATGCAATCAGGACCCCCTGCATAGGTTGTGATTAGGAACCAGCAAGAAGCATTTAGATTTTTTTGATCAGCATTGTAACAGGAAAAAAAAAAGTAT
This sequence comes from Polyodon spathula, assembly GCF_017654505.1. Classification (NCBI taxonomy): domain Eukaryota; kingdom Metazoa; phylum Chordata; class Actinopteri; order Acipenseriformes; family Polyodontidae; genus Polyodon; species Polyodon spathula. The sequence goes on along the minus strand of NC_054547.1, from coordinate 10,134,928 downwards.
TTAATTCATACATAATACAAAAAAAAAAAAAAAAAAAAAAAAAAAACCTTCAACTCAAGAAAAGTGGGTAGTGATAAAAAATTCCATAAAAATACACATTTATCCCAGGGGTCCCTGAGTGGCTCACCCAGAAAAACACGACTGTGTGGTGTGCAGGGTGACTCATACAGTCAGGGGAGTGCAGGTTCGAGTCGAAATTGCTGGTCTTCACTGGGGATTCCAGGGGGGAAGGGTCCCATTGGCTCTGGTGCTCCCACAGGGTAGGAAGGCAATACCGGGAGGGACGACTTCTTCTCATTGTGATACAGCGGACCTTACTGGCCAGATGTCTAGTGAGGTCAGGCAGACACCTGCAGGGCTGGCCTTTTTCCTCCAGAGGCTGGTAGCTGGCTGAAACACTTTCTCGAGCTCATGTAATATATACTGATCCACAATGAAAACACAACAGTTTAAGTTTTACATCAATAGCTCACTGGGCACATACATAATGTTATATACATTTTAAATAGTGAGCAGATAGGTTTGTTGATTGTTTGACAAGTATTGTTCCCTTTCAATTCAAAAATAACCATCAACGTATGGGACATTGCCGTCAGGCAGTAGGGATTGGCTGAGCTTTATAGCAAAGCTGCCGATAGGCCTCCGCACTAGCTGACATGTAAGCCCACCCCCCTGGGATCTTATTATACGCAGCGTGCGGAGACTCTCTTCCTCTTTTGTCTTCAGCATCGGTGGAGGTAAGTACTAGAGCCTGACTGTACTCATTTAAGCTTAGGCTTGAGAAGCTGTTTTTTTGCCCTTTCTCCGAGTTTATTTCAGTTGCACTTATTATTGGTATTCTTGGTTATATAATTGTGTATATATTTTAAATATATTACTTTATATATCCTTCACGCTTTGCTTCGACATCGCGTTTTTGTTTAACCTCGTGGTCTTCGTCTTCTCTCTATTATATATTTTCTAATACTTAATTGTGTGTTTTTTGGGTTCTGTATATATATTATATTTATATATATATATATATATATATATATATATATATATATATATATTATATATATATATATATATATATATATATTAGGACGCATGTTGTTGGCTTTGGCCACGCGTGCATTGCAGCCTCGGTCTTGCCTGGCTAGACCGCGTGTGTGTGGAGTCTGACACTGTACCAGCACTAGCGTCTCCGCTCTGCGGGTCAGCTGATGGTTAAGCGTCTCATGCTAGCGTCTCAACGCTTGATATCGCTCTGCGTGGTGTCAGCGCTTTGGCGATTGGTGCAGCACTTCCGCGCTTGGGACTCGGTGCTCGACGCTCGGTGCGTCGGTGCTTGGCGCTTGACGTTTTGACACTTGGCGCTTCGACGCTCGGCGCTTTGACGCTCAGTGCTCGCCACTTCAATGCTCGGTGCTTGACGCTTCAACGCTATACACTCGATGCTCGGCGCTTCGACGCCACGCGCTCGATGCTCAGTGCTTCGACGCCACATGCTCAGCGCTTCGACGCTACACGCTTGACGCTCAACGCTCGGTGCTTCGACGCTACACGCTCGACTCTTTGACGCTACATGCTCGGCGCTTCGAAGCTACACTCTCGACGCTCTGCGCTTCCACACTACATGCTCGACGCTCGGTGCCTCAATGTTACACGCTCGACGCGTCGGTGCTCTGATGCTCAACGCTCGACGCTCGGCACTTTGACCCTCGGCACTTTGACTCTGGACGCTTGACGCTCGGCACTTCGGCTGTTGACGCTCGGTGCTCGACGCACCTTCGATGTTTGTTGTGCCATGCTCGACGGAGATGTCGGGCTTCCATCGTTGCACGTCCTCTCAGGCAAAGCTGCCTGCCAGTGACCCACACGATGAGTGCGTGGCATGACTTGGGCCAGAACATGCCGCATTCACGCTGGTGGATAGGGCCTTTTGCCACCTTTGTGCTGTCTTCCAGACACACGCCCTTCAGCAAAGGGCTAAGAAATCAATGGGTGGGCACTCTCCTTCCTCGGGATCTTCCCACACCATTTCAGCCCTGCCATCGTCTACGGCGATGCCGCCAGGGCGACTGCAGCTCTCCACGAGCCCGGCCTCCCAGATTACAGCTGGTCAGAGGTCCCCCACCAGACACGTTCGGGCTCGCAGCCCCTCCCCTTCTAGGGTACGCCCTCGTCGGGAGGCTAGATCACCTTCCAGATAGCCTCAACGCAGAGGACACCTCATTCCCCTCATCACGACAGGCGATATAGAGACAGGTCGGGGGTGGTGGAGTTAACCTCCAAGATGTCTCAATTCATGGAGGTTATGACGGGGCAGCAGTCTATCCTCATGTCCCTAGCCAATGCAGTGCCTCGAGCCCCAGAACAACCCACTGGGTCCGTAGCCAGCCAGCCAGTGGCTCTTCCACAACCTCCACCAGCTGTTTCCCTTCCACTGCAACCTCAAAAGGACTGGGATATCGATGCGGTTTCCAGGGATGCATCTAACATCCTGGAAGGGGACAGTATAGAGGCTGAGGTAGCCTCACAGCACTCGGATCAGGACGCTGAGTCCGAGGTTATGGATACCGAGGACCCTATGTGGTCTGTGGTGGACAGAGCAATCTGCCACTTGGGCATTGATTGGCCTAAGACAGAGCCTCCCTGGCGATCTCTGTTTGAGTCGCCTTCAGCCCAGTCCTATCAGTCCAGGATGCTTCCAGCATTCCCGGACTTTGTTAAGGAGGTGCAGTCTACTTGGGGGGCTCCAGCCTCTGCTCCTGCGATGTCTCACAAGGCTTCGGCCTTTACTATGCAGGGGGCTAGTGATGCTGGTTTAGTGTCCTTTCCACTGGTGGACGCTATGTTCGCCACTTTAGTGAAGACGCCGACACTATCTGGGCTTACAAAAGACCCAGAATGCCCCAATAAGCAGTGCAGGACCACAGAGGTACACCTAAAGAAAGGGTATTCTGTCTTACATAGCCAGTCTACTGATGGTTTACCAGGCGGCACTCCTACGAGACCTACCTGAGTGCCCTTCTGTGGCCCTCAGAAGTGAGCTAGTCACAGTCAGTCAGCTGCTAGTGAAGCTATCCCAGCTCAACACGCGGGCTGAGGGCAGGAGCATCGCATCTATGGTGGTGGCCAGAAGACGACAGTGCAGGAGCCTGACAAGGTGGTCTGTCTGTGAGAGAAGTTGCCCAGAGAATGAGATGTTCTGTTTCAACAATCAGCAGACTGGTCCAGAGAAACCAGGAAACTAGCTCTGTGAGGTACAGGCCACATTAGGGTTGTTTGTGCTCCGGCTTTGCTGGCTCCAACTCCGGATTGGCTCCTGTAGCTAAGCTCCAGCTTGAGGCTGGCTCCAGAGCTGATGAAGACGCCATGCTCCAGCTCGAGACTGGCTCCAAAGCTGATGGAGACCCCCTGCTCCAGCTCCAAGCTGGCTCCAGAGCACACAGCAGTGTACTCTTTTTGATAAAAAAGTACAAGCCTAGTATAGCATGAGAAATTCCAGAAAGAAATAACCCAAGCATCAGCAGAATGACTGTAGCTCGCCATCTGCATTTGAAAATGATTTGCATGCTCGGAGGCCTTTCAGGGGTAATATGTTGACTGCTGATAGACGAAATCGCCATCTTCTGAGGGCCAGAGAACATCTGAGGTGGAGGTAGAGAGAGTGGTGGAGTGTTTTATTGACTGGCAGAAGGCACCATTGTTCCATAGTCCAATTTTTGTGTTCTTGTGCATATTTTAGCCTTTTAGTCTTGTTCCCCTTTCTTAACATATGTATTCTTATTGCAACACATCCTTTAAGTTCTGATTTCAAGAGTGACCTTCGTACTGTTGATTTGATGAACAACGACACCTGTGCCTTCTGCCAGTTCTGTTGTAAATTCAGCACTTGTCTTCTTTCTATTCCTTAAGGATATCTTCAAGTATTGCTCATCCTTGTTAGACAGCTTTTTGGGTCTTCCAGTCCTGGGTTTGTCAATTTCCAATGATGTTTCTCTGTACTTGTTGATTATGCTTCGGCTACCACATCTTGAAATTCAAGTGATGCAAGCTATTTCACTCAATGCTTTTCCTTCTTTATGCAAGTCAAGGTTGTTATAAGAGTAGAAAACACTAGTGGAGGCTTTGAGTAAATTGTTGATGCTCATAATGCATTAGAGTAGAAAAACACAACATGTCTAAGACTTTTGCACAGCAGAGTGTATATACAATGCCGAGAAATAGTTTGTGAACCCCAATGATAATTATGGAAATTCCATAGTTTTACTTTCTTAAATATCCAATAGGGTTTATATTAACCAATTCCATGTCTTTTGAAACAAAATGATGTATGAATTAGACAAACAATTAGTAATTAGGGTATTTTTTTGTGAAAAAGTAAGTGAACCCCTGGTTTTATCAACTCAATTAAGGGGATAATTAGAATCAGGTGTTTAAATAATTAGGTAGATCTTCAGGGGTGAGTTTGGGAGGCCCCACCCTGTATAATGATCAGAAACATTCTGACTTTGTTATTCACCATACAGGTGTGTGGAAACACGTCATGCCACGATCAAAAGAAATCTCTAAGGATCTCAGAAAAACAGTTATTAATGCTCATCAGTCTAGATAGGGTTACAAAACCATTTCTAAGGATTTTGGGCTCCACCAATCAACCGTCAGACAGATGTCTACAAATGGAAAAAGTTCAAGACCACAGTCACTCTACCCAAGAATGGTCGTCCTACCAACATCTCTTCAAGAACAACAGGAAAATCATCAAGGAAGTCATAAAGAACCCCAAAGTAACATCTAAGGATCTGCAGGCCACTCTCGCTTTGGCTAATGTGAATGTTCATGACTCAACTATCAGAAATAGACTGAACAAGAAAGGTGTTCATGGAAGAACAGCCAGGAGGAAACCACTGCTCTCTAAAAGAACGTTGCTGCCCATCTGAAGTTCACCAAAGAGCACATAAATGATCCACAAGACATCTGGAACAATGTTCTCTGGACAGATGAGTCAAAGGTAGAATTTTTTGGCCTCAATGAAAAACTTTATATTTGGTGAAAACCAAACACTGCGTTTGAACAGAAGAACCTCGTCCCAACCGTCAAGCATGGTGGTGAGAGTGTGATGGTTTGGTGCTGCTTTGCTGCCTCAGGACCTAGATGACTTGCCATCATTGACACAACCATGAATTCTGCATTGTATCAGAAGATTCTAGAGGAGAATGTAAGGCCATCCATCCGTGAGCTCAAGCTGAACTGAAAGTGGGTCATGCAGCAAGACAATGATCCTAAACATATGAGCAGAACTACAAAAGAATGGCTACAGAAGAAGAAATTCTGCATTTAGAGTCTGGACTTTGACAGACCTTTGGCAGGACATGAAGCGAGCTGTCCATGCAAGACAGCCCTCAAATGTCACCGAGTTGAAGCAGTTCTATAAGGCTGAATGGGCCAAAATTCCTCACAAACGTTGTGAGAGAGTGACCAACAGTTACAGGAAATGCTTAGTTGAAGTCATTGCTGCTCAAGGAGGTGCCACCAGTTACTGAATCTAAAGGTTCACATACTTTTTCACACATCGTTATTGAATGTTGAATCATTTGTGGATAAAGACATGTTGAAAAAGTATCACGTTTTGTGTCATTTGTTTAATCAGGTTATCATTATATATTATTAGGACTTAGATTAAGATCTAATAATGTTTTAGGTTTGAAATATGTGAAATATGTGAAAATTCTCAGGGGTTCACAAACTTTTTCTCAGCACTGTGTGTATATATATATATATATATATATATATATATATATATATATATATATATATATATATATATATATATATATATATATGGCTGATGAACATAGCCTACTGGCTGAGGCTTATTTTTTGCCAGACACAGAACGGTACTTTTCTAAGCACTTCCATGCACTTTTATTAACACAATAACAAAACAAATAAACCAAAACAAACTTCAGAGCGCTAACTAAACTGTCTTCTTCAGCTAACTATGGCTGGACGGAGAAGACGTTTACCAGCCCGAAACAAAACACTTTCACACAGGTTCACACAGTACTTTTTGTTGACCACACAGGTCTCTTCAGCAGCTGGCTCTTTCTCCTTCAGCCTGGCTGCATATGGTGGTTTCGCCATCAGTCCAATGAACAGGAAACCTGCTTTTAATCAGGGCTTAATCAGCCTCAGGTGCTTCAAATTAGAATGGAGCCAGGTGACTATGGCTGCGTTGTTTTATTCATCGGTGCACTGCATTGCTGAGTCAGAAGTGACATCACATGGTGCTCATCGGTACGGGGGATTTAACAACAATGCGGTGAATCATCATGAGTGATGATATTACTACTGCTGTTGCTTGCAAGGCTGTAGTTGACTTGTGTGAGGAATAGCATACTTTTTTGGTGCCACTGATCCTTAACACTTATACTGGCTCATCGATTGATAGCTACACCTACTATTGCTCTCTAACTGGTCTGCCTCACTTGATGTGCTGCTCTTTCTGCAGCTGGTTGTGTCATGTTGATGAAAAACGGCACTGATGTATCATCTTGCATAAGCAGCGTCTACAAAATAAACTGAAAGCTTATTGGGACAAACTAAAAAATTAAAGCCGTATTATCTCTGTTAAGGTTTATTTATCTTTAACTGACTAACATAGGGATAGTAGAGCTAGGTTGTTTCATTAAAATCGAATGCAGAAAGCAGCTGGCCTACAATTGAAAGTATTTCTAAATATTATTATATTAATAGATACACTTTCAAATACAGTTAGCTCAGATTTTGCAAATTTATAAGATATTTGTTTGAAGTATAAAAGGACGAATAACATATATTATCATTAACTGCTTAATCCTTTACAGGGTTGTGGTGAGCCAGAGCCTAACCCAGCAGACATGGGGTGCAAGGCAGGACTACACCCTGGACAGGATGCCAGTCCATTGCAGGGGACACACAGGGCAATTTACAATGATCAGTCAACCTGAACAGCATGTCTTTGGACTGTGAGAGGAAACCCATGCAGACACAGGAAGAACATACAAACTCCACATGGACAGACCCCTAGGCTGGAATTGAACCCAGGACTTGGGTGATAAGAGGCAGCAATGCTAACCACCACGCCACTGTGCCACCTTCAGAACAACTAACATACACAATAAAAAAGAAAAATCATCTTGTTCTCTGTAATTCTAGTATCCCAGAGCCCAGTTGGGGTACAAAAGGCAGGATCTAATGGCATAGGCAGTTTTTCAAATACAATAAAACATGATATTGTTGGCTAATATTTATATCAATATTTTTATTAGCGCTACATATTTATTAAATACACTCCATACTCATGTTCAAAAGATTTGCCATCTATGAATCTAAAATTATATTGATAGCAGTGTTTCTGTACTGGAGACTAACTTCTTCCATGGCCACGGTCATATTGGTTTTGGTGCAATTCACCGACTCTCAACCATGGTGAATCCACTGCTTCAGCGATGACACATTGATGAGTTTAACAACAGTTTGTTGAGAGACTCCTGATGAATTTAACAACGTTTTGGTGATCCGCTTTACATCGGTGCATGCAGCAGTGAATAAACAACACGCCCTACCCTCTTTCTCCTGGTAATCACGTGGTATTCTGGGGAAGGTAGTCCTGCAGCTCCTTCTTGGACTATATTTGTTTTCTTCCTCTCCTTACTCTGCCACAATGTATAATCAATAAACTAAATCAAAAAGTAGGGAAGCGATTACTAAGTTTCCAAATAAATTTGTATTTTCTGCTCAGGTAATTAATTAGTGTAGTTCATACAGGGTTTATGCATAAGATGTATCATTAAAAGTCTGACTTTTTTTCCTGCTGCTTGCTTAACAGTCACACCACCCTGGCATTATCTTAGCAATCTTTTTTTTTTTCATGAACACTTGCTGTGTAACATTATAGCAACCGGAACGATTGCCAGTCAGTTTGAGAACAACATTCTTACTTCATCTGTTTCTTTCCCTACCTTGCTCTCCAGGTTGCCCCTGACATTGTCTTAGCAGCTTGCTGAGTATCCTTTAGAATACAATTGAACAGTGTTGCACATGGCAGCACATGTTAACAGGAAAGCAGGTCACCACAAGTGTCCAAGGCAGCTTTAATGACATCTTTAGTTGTGGCTATATCTCCTTTGCCCTCTAAATACCATTTTTGTCATTTCCCCCTTGCTTCTCTTACAGCATGCTATGCATTTACCACAATTGACCACTGTTTTTGCTGGTATGACTTTCTACCTATCTAATATATGCTTACAATGCAGAAAAAAAAAAACGTACATCTATGATCAATGTATCAAAGTGCAGAAATGCAGTGTTTACTTATTCATCAACAAAACACGATCCATTGAAAACACTGAATTAGTGAAGGACACTTTTATAGTACAATTTACTGCTATTTCTTTGTTTAAAAGTAACAGTATAGCACTTTAAAGGAAGATCTAACACCACTTCAAAAAAGAAAAACGGCATAGGTCTTTGTCTACTATAATTCTGACATATTGTTCCTCTGCCACATTTCTTACTACAAAAAAATAATCTAGAACCACAGTACAACAAACACACTCCAAAAAGGAAACCAAAAAAAAAAAAAAAAAAAATTCTAATAGTTTTTATCTGTGTGGAATTCTAAGGTCAGTCACTATAAATGAAAGCAATTATAGGTTGCTTTCCAGTGATGTTCTTCAGACAAAATGGGTTAAATATGTAGAACTGATCTTTATCAAATCTCAAAAGCAGAACAAAAGCTGTATTTTCCCCTGAGAGATTAGGGAAAAGGGTAACCAATTTCACGGAGCATTGCTGGGTTGCAAATCTAATGCCTATACAGCTGATGTTTTTTTTTTTGTTGTTTTTTTTTTTTTTTTTTTTTAAATATATATATATATAAAAAAAATGTTGGAGCAATTCCTTTGGGCTTTACACATGCGGTGCTATGTTCTCATTAAGTGTACATACAAGACAGCTTGAATGTACAACCCATATAATCATATCTGTCCTTGGTGAATAGAAATAGCAATGCTTCTTTTCAACGCCATTAAATCTCCTTCCTCATTAATTTATTTCTTTTTTGTTAAAAACCCCAGTTAATACGCCTTTCACATTCATGAGCTAGTATTATGCTTGCTTTGTTTGAGTCACTTGATCATTTGCCAGGTAATTCTGTCAGTCTCATTTTTACTGCCTGTTAACCCAGCACTTCAAATTATTTTTAATTGAGTAACTTGACTATCAAAATAATCCCTTGCTTTTTAAACTTATACATAACAATAGCTACAGGTGCCATTTGATTTTCTTTTTTATGATGTTTGCAATTGTTCTGGTTACATGGTTCTTTCATTCATGGTAATGTTGAGTTACCATTAGTAGTTCTCCACAGTATCTTTCTTTGACTGAGTTTGCAAGTTAACTCGAACTGATGGATATTGGACAGACTTCCTCAGTCTATCCACATCATTGGTCATTTTAACTCTGCTTCTCTGAATGATTATCTGTCCTACACCTTTTCTTTTTTGGACAATATCGCAGTTTCGACTTGTTAAATAAAGAAATAAATAACACAATTAACACATACACGACAAAAAATAACTTAACAAAGGGTTAGTCCCTTTACTGTAAACAACATAATTGAGAGGGAAAACACGACTATTGCATTTACATGCCTAGGTGTCTGAGCCTCAAAACAAAGAACCATGTGATTTCATAAACAGTGCTGTGAGAAAAAAAAAAAAAAATACAAAACCTCCATTATTTTATTATACCTGGCTTAATAAATGCATAATTAGGTGAGTTGGTATTTCCCAACATCAATTAAATCGGTTTATCACTTACCCAGCTCAAGAGATTTGATACCGTATGTCTAATGCAGTTGGGAAACGAAAGAGAAGTCATAAGATTAGTCATGGTTAAATAATATTGACAGTTTAAACTTCTGGTGAGTTAAGTGCATCGTTTATAATCTGTACTTGACACAGATGTAGATATGTTTGAGGAAAGATATTACCATCCACGGACAAAGTTGTTTTTCTTGATTATTTTTGTGTAAACAAAGTAGGATCACCTAAATCCTATTTTTATAGTGGTGCATTTCCTGTCAAATATATAGCTGGTGTACTGTAATGATTATTATTATTATTATTATTATTATTATTATTATTATTATTATTATTATTATTTATTAATAATAATAGGATGAAATTAATTAAGGGACTTAGTGATATATAGTTATAAAGAGTAGTGTACCTCTTATCTAAAACATGAAATATATTCTCCCTTATACTTTTGGGCACAAGGAGCTATATATAGAAAGTAATAGATGACAGGCAATGTATTATAAAGCTGTGGTTCCATTATGGGGGCCTGATGGAGATATTAATAAACTAGAGCAAATACAATCAAGTCATGAAGTAAGAAAATACTGTAGGAAAAAATAATGTTGAAAGAATTCCAATAATTATTGTGATGGAATACATCTGTACCAGTAATATTATGATGTAAATATAATGTGATATACTGTATAAGCAGCATGATATAAAAAAAAAAAAAAAAAAAAAATCAAATCAAAATGAATTGTTATTTAAAATTTACAACTGACAAAACCATGTTTTTCCTGAATACATTGAGTTTGGTTATGTTTAATGTTCAGTAATGGAACAATATTGATCATTTTTAATAAATAAAATGAAGATTGATTCTTTACTTATAATTTTGTTGTTGGCTGTAATCCTTTACCCTCACCATGTCTATGACAATTAATAAAATATAATCATAATATAAATGAACATATTCAGGTGAAAACTAAAGAATATTTGTGTGTATACCTTATTAAAAGACTATTCTCCTTGAGGTGTCCACATATTTTGATAAGGCTCACATTTACTTTAACTTTGCATTTTAAATGAGAAAATGCTTTTGTTGAATATGAATACATAATCAAAAACCCTAACTAAATCTCCCAAAGGATTCTAAACTTGTTAAATGCGTTCTTTATTATATCATCAATTCTAACAGGTGAATATTATTATTTTGTAAGTGAGCCTGGGAAAATGAAATACCCAACTGAGAGTAAACATGAGATTTAACAAGTGCATATAAATGTATTTTTCTTCTGACAGCTTTTATATCATCCTGTTAAAACCTCTTTAAGGCTTTTAAGAAGAAAGGAGAAAGGGCTGTTATTATTTACTCGAGTTTAAAATGTTACATAAAAAAAAAAAGATTGGATGTCAAAATTTGATGTGCAGTATAATTTTTTTTCATAGATTGCATAGATTGCTTTTCTTTTGAAACAAACAAAAACAAATATATTTGTGTTTGGGCTGAAAAACAAATCTTGTGCAGACAAACAACTTTCAGAGAATTTGCAAGGGTTTGTTTTTAGTCTTCTTCCCCATGCCTTATCCCCAGTGCTTTATGCCCTGCTACCATGGCTACCAGCAATATCTGAAACATTTCTCCAGTGGTAAAAATGGGCAAGGCAAAGTCATAATTTGGGTAATCATTTCCCTAAAGGTATAAATGTTCAAGTTTTGTTTGGACAAGGGAAACATTTATGGAAATGATATAGCATTAGAGAATACAACTGCCTGTGTGATGTTACTGTTTACAAACTGTTGTGTTATCTGACCAGTGATATGGAGCACTTGCACGTTATGCTGCTTCTACTATTGTGCGTTTTTTTTTAATGTTTTATAATTTGGCAGTGCTACTATTTTTAATAAGATTAGCTTCTCCTTGACAATTGACAAATATGTCAGGGAAGCTACCAGTTCTGTGTATTTTGTCCTACTTGAGATAGGATAATCTTTACAGACAATTCACTGGACAGCTATACAACTAAATCTCAGAAAGCAATTATCCTGGCAGAGAAGAGTAACATGTATAAAGGTATACTAACCATGACAAAAATGACAGATTTTGGGAAATACAATTTACAAGTGTTATCTCTGTGGTCAACTGAGACAAGCATATTGGAGTCACCAGTATAATGAAACTGCTTATTCTAACTGCATGGTCACCAAACACCTGTCAGAAAAACTGTATCAACATTCCATGACAGCACCTGATTAAAACTATTGATTCTTTCGGGGTACTGCTTACAGCTAATGATGTGTTATCGTGAATATGCCAGACCACACATTTTAATGCTAAATAATTTGCCAGCTCCATAAATGTAGCCTCAGAACCTGACAATAGCTAGTAGCAATGTCACGGCTGGAGTTGACAGCGTTATTATATAAAACACAGCCCTAACATTCCGGAAGGACCACTGTTTTAAAGAAAGGCTTTGTTTATGATTAGGGTTAAACTAACACAGTATAACCACTTGGGAAAGAGAATGTAGGGGAGAGCTTTGTAGAAAGTACAAAAAAGCTTGCAGCTAAAATAAATAATGGATGAATTCAGGATGATCTACATTGTCAACAGTTATTAAAAACTGGGGGCTTGAAAAGCCAAAGACTCTTGATCTACAGTGAGATTTTGAAGTTAGTAGGATTGAGGATGCCTAAAAAATGTGAATGAATTCCAGCTCCAAGATGCTTTATATTAGAATTAACATTTATGTAAAGGCAGGTTTCTTTTCATTCTATGCTTAATATTAAACAGAATTAAACTATTTTTTTTAATTTTTTTTTTAAATTATATTCTACAAGTATTGGAACATACAGCCTCATTTCCGAAACGGCACTAAATATTATGGTGCATCATAATTGCAAATAGTGTGCACGTTCATGATTTCCATATTTATTTTTGCAATTGTATTAATTATTGTGCAAAATAGTGGGCATATTATGATGCACAGTGATTTTATTGTACTACACTATGGTAATCAGAATGAATTTGTGATTTGTATGGTAATGCATGGTAATGTATTTAAATGAGCTACCTCTTTCTGAATAATGAGATGAGCTTTATTCACACTGTATTTACTGAAGGGTGATAATGGTAGTGTGCACCTTAACGTGAGCGATTAGTTTGTTTGGAAAACAGGCTTTAACCACTGATAGGCGCACTATTTAAACCTATTTTTCTGGTCTGGCATCGTGGAGGCATTACTTGGATTAAAGTGTTTATATAGAGCAGTGAAAACTACCTGTAAATAACAGGTTATATTAAGTGTGTATAAACATGAATTGATGTTATATTTCTTAGATTTTATTGTATAGTTCATTACATTGGTTTGCGTAATAGAGTGGTTAAATAAAACACTGGACCAAACATGATATTATAATTTAAAACAACCTCCCTCTGCATGCAATTTTAGTTTACGTTGCCTCTGCCTGTCCCCAACGTCTGTTCATCACTAATTTTCAGTCAAGTGAGCCACTTCCACTTTTCACAATAAGCCACTGACCAAAAGATACGCCTGGACTGCTAGGGCTTTTGATATCACGATGGTCATGGGTAAGCCTTGGACGTTATCGTGCACATTAAATTATCGCTCCCAATGCATGTAGTGCGCACACTATGGTATGCAAATTAGGCAAAAAGTGTGCACATAAAATAATGCATTCTCTGTTAGTAAATGGGACAGTAAATTTTGATTTATGGTACACATTAGACTCACTGCTTCATGTGCACGTTACAGCTACATTTAGTGCCTTTTCGTATGTGAGGCCCATTGTCGTTGATGAGTTGGAAAAAAAAAATCAGTACACTAGGCAGATTGCCAATCCAGTAACTAATAGTAAGTATACATATTCCTACCTTTGGTCCCAGCTCAATTAATCTTTTAGCTAGGGAAGTTCAGGCAACGAATGGAGAAAATGTGGAGCAATATTAACTTGGCTTGAATGATCAAATCACAAGAATAGTACAATATCCAAGCTCTCTGCTAAGATGCCCATCACTGCATTTCATATTTCTTATGTCATTTAAGTTGACTAACTTGTCTAACCTATAATGCTTTTCTATTGGCCATTGCATTGTAAGTGATCCTTCAGGAATGATAGAATCAGTTTAAATATCGAATGTATTTGTCTTAAGGGCACAATCTTTGGAAGACTGTTTTTGAGAGTTCTCTGGTTTTCTCTGTCCATTCATATTGAGGCAAACTTGAGGATTCATCTTAAATGCTATTGACAAGCAGCAGCTGAGTGCACCTTAATTTATTAAATTAGCATCTGTCTAGAGAAGTCCTTATCTGCATTCATTTTGAAAAGTTAAGTTGTGCTGAACATGTATTTTTGGTAAACTAAATAAATACTGTATATTTGGTTACCAGTAGTGATTCAGAAGAAAAAAAAAATGGATTTAAAACAGGATCTGGAGTTTAGTATATGCAATTTTAGCCTCTCTGTTTGTACAGTAGTTACATATTGAATCAGACAAAGCACTGCATATAATGTTTTGCATTTTTTTTTTTTTTATTTGTCTTGTGTCCTCTACCTCTGGACACCACTTGTATTACCAGATAAATGATCACTGTGATAGTTTATCTGATTTTCACCATGGAAACATTCCTGAACCCACAACTACAACAAAGACAGCAAACTGAATTAGTGTGATAAAAGCTCTTCAGATTTCTTGGGCACATTGACGACTTTCTAAGAGACTAAAACACTTTGCATTAGTTTGCATTCCAAATACAAAAAAAAAAAAAAAAAAAAACATATACAAAGAAAAACAGAACCACTATAGATGTTATTGCAAAGTCAATGCTTTCTGCCTTTGTAAACTTTAGGGTCCAATGTTCAGGTATTTTCTAACACTGTCACTAAAATGATATTGGTTAAGCACACTGCAATGATAATCCATAACATTATGTGCATTGTATTGAATCAGCACACACTTTACCCTTCAAGCACAGCAGAACAGCAATCACCTGGTCCTTTAACCAGGACATCATAAATGCTTGAGGGTGTTGCTGGCATTTTGACCACTGTACATTTATAAAGGGGAGCTTGTATGAATTTGTCAATGTGATCCTATGCCGCCACTACTGCTAATATCTCATAACCATTTGAGCTGTCAAATTTCAGTGTTGTCAAAACTCTAACAGCATCTTTCACTTTGACCTGTGACCTAAGATGACTGCAATATTGGGGTCATGTGACTTTTTAGTTTCTGGATGATAAAGACCTACATCTTCAAGATATTGGCTTCATACTTGGTACACATAATGTACATATTCTGTGATTCCTTGTTGATTCCATCCTAGGTGTAATACTAGGAAAATTAACCCTTTCCTGAGAGTTTAGCTGCCATACTGAGGTCATGTGACCTCAGTATGACCTTGTGTAGAGACAGTACACTTTGAATAATGTTGGGCACACAGCTGTATTCATTTTGATTTAAGTTCCATTACTAGTGTTGGCCAGTAAAAATTAACCCTTTCAATGCTGCTTGATTTAATCTCTGGCTATATCAATGATATAGACCTCATGCTTTGACATATGGTCTTTGTAGCTGGTACACAGTTTTCTATGACTCTCTCAATAAAGTTCCAGTACAGGTGGTGTCCAGTGAACATTAACCTTTTCAGTGGTACATTTATTATTATTTTTTTTACCTCTTATACATTTCCATTTTATTCATGTTTACAAACCATTCAGTCTGTTATGACATACCCTTTAGAGTATGCCTCCACAAAAACACATTTCTATATAAATAAAATGTATTTAAAAGACATATACTGCTGCTGCTCCATGCCATGTAATAAAAATGATGCATTGCTTTGGTTTTAATTACATTTTAATCATTGCAGTTTTAATATATGACTTTTCTTTACTTTTTTTTTTTTTTTTTTTACTCTTGTATTAAACAATTAGGGTCATGGATGATCTCTGGCATCACAACTTTCCCAGGATCATACTGTATAACCTGCCTATTTTTGTCGATTATGATTGTTTTTTTGGTATTGAATGTTTCATAAGTCTGGTTTTATTAGAACTTGATGTATTAATATCCATTTCTGGTTACATCTGAGAACTGTATTTCGGACCTAACATGTTGTTGAAACTACCTAAAGGGAAACAGTTATTTCCACTGTAAACAGATTTTAGGAATCAAATTATTTTGCAATATTAGCATAATTCAGGAACATAATTCACTGGAACAAAGCTGTGCTTAGCAATGAGTCAGGGTGACAATGCAAAATGCTGTGGCATATGATACTGGCCTTCACCTCTGGGACCTGTTTGGAATCCACACAAGGGATGAAGGGAATCAAATGTTGCTGAACTCAGCATTACTGTACAAGAAACACCACCACACTAGCCCTAAATAAACACAACCAATGTACCAGTTCCTCACTGTATGTTGCAAAGTAATAGCACTCTGTCCTGTCTGCCATTTTAAGGATCTTTTCATTTGTAATGTCTTTATTGTGTGGTTGTTTTGGTGAATGCTTTATCTACAGTGAATAATCTGTTTTAGACATATCTTGTTATATGTGTCACCAGTGACTAATTTAGAGTGTGGAGTGGTATATAATTTGCAATTATTGTGTATAGTTATGTGTTTTATTTTTTTATTTTTGTATAAATTGTTACTATCATTTAAGATATTGGTTGAATTTTGCTGTGCAATTTATTTTGATTAATGTATTGTTTTGAATATGTGTGCATATTGTTTATTTTTTAGTTTGTTTCACAAATTAATAATTGAGCACAATCAGTCACGTACCTTTCCTAGGATCCAGTCTTAAATTGCCACAGGTGTGTGCCATAATGCATCAATTGACAGACTGCTATAAAACCGGAACCAAAATACAGAGAGGAATTAAGTTGGCAGGAATGAGAATAAGGGCATGCAGGAAGTTAGCCATGGTCTTCATGTCCCGGCCCATCTCTTCTCGGGTTCAGGTCTTATGCATTATGTTATCTAGCTATCTATATAATCTACATTGTTTGTGGTGCATTTAGTTAGACATGGACAAGTATTTAGTTAGTAGGTAAAATTATAATAATTTGTATGTTACAGAATTTATAGTTTTAGGAATAATAGCAGCATTAAATATTAGTTTTATATTGTATTTTCTATTAGACCCTGGCCCTCTTGTGGCTGTTAAACAAAATTGATTTCTGCTGTGTTCAGTATTGTGTGTTGGAAAATAAAAACATTTTGATTCTTACCTGTTGTGGTCCCTCCTCTCTCATTGTCCATTGGTCTAGGTGGTCACCTCGAAATACAAAGGACCTATAAAAGGGGGGGACAGAGAAACATTAGTTATTTATTAAATATAACTTACCCTTGTCACGAGTCCCCAAGTGGCATATGTTTAACTGATATTTTTTACTAATAAATATAGCAAAGCAGGGTTATTTAGGACAATGCATATGGTAGATGTAATGGTTTAAAATGAGTTGTAGACTGTACTTTCCAAACTTAAAAAAAGAAACTAGTGTTTGATTAGTATGAAAAATTGGGTTTTTGCTTAAAAGAAAACACATGGCCATTTTAAAGTATTTTTCTGCACTGCACAGTTGTCTTGGTGGCTATAAATCATCCTACATTTTGCATGAACACAATGTAAAAGCCATGAGCAGGAGAATACACTGCAGTGTACTATAGTTTGACTGGATCCAATCTATATTCTTCATTCTCTCATCATTGTGTTATATATAATGAAGTGGACTTTGTCCTCTGTCGGGAGAAAGATTCATTTGACATGTTTCATATTTCACTCAGAAAGGAGGATGCAAACATATTGATCTTGAAAATGCTTTGAAATGCTGACACACACCTGCCTTATAAAAGGGGATAGCTAAAAGGCCTTATTCAGCAACCCTCAGGAAACTGAGAACTCATTCCCATACACAGAAAAAAATTCAATACAAATAATTCTCGCTTTATGCCTTGGCATCTTATAAATGCATACTTGCTAACATTTAAAAACTGTTCAGCGGGACGCTTGTCGCCAACCCCCCGCGCGTAAGTGGTATAAACACATGGGAAGGTAGTCATACGCAAAAAAATAGTATCATAAGTGTTATCGTGGATATATATCTGAAATCATAGTATCGAAAGTACATGAGTTACTGGTAGTACTGTCATTAATGATCATGTATTTCTTTGTAAGAATGGAAACATTTTTCTAGTCGTCTACAAAGTCGCGTTCTTCTCGTGTCGTCACACCAAAAGTGATTGAGATGACACGTCTTATATATATATATATATATATATATATATATATATATATAATATATATAGATATGTGTCGTGTACACACCCCAGTGTGTTGTGTGTGTATATATATATATATATATATATATATAGATATAATATCTATATATATATATATATCTTATATATATATATATATATGATTATGTATGCATCGGGACATTTGCTAGGAAATTAGGACTGTCCCAACCATATAGGGACTGTTGGCATGTATGTAAAAGGCTCTCAATTCTCATAGATCAACAGCACCAATAAAAAAAAAAAATTCCATAAGACAGCTTGATATTTTATTAAATAATTTATGATTATCTCTGGAATAGTTATGTTACATGCAGTGACTTTTTATAAACAAGAAGGGATTTAATCACAGGTAAGAGATATATCAGTTTCCATTTTTTTTTTGTTCAATAAATGACTCGTAGAGTCTTCTCAGTCCACTCTTATGAAAACATTGATATGTTTGATATTTAAAAAATGATTGATAAGGATCTACTAATATTTACATATTGGCCCACGCAAATAAATACATTAATATATCAGTTCAGGTATGTAATTATTATTTTTCCTGTTTCTTTTCTTTCATTATCTCTGGTACAACTGTTGTCAATGTCAGTGCTTTATTAAGATGAATGTAGACATTATTTTCATTTTAAAAAAATCAATGAAATTCTCAATCTCTCCATACCATCCAGAAGGATGAAACGTTTTTAGATCACATTTACAGGAAAGACTGAGCTTAAAAGCCTGTCAAGATGCACATCTCCAAATTAGTTGGAATCAATAGACAAGACTCTTCAATTGCTGCAAATGAGGGTATTCGTTTCCTTCCATCTCTCTCTCTAAACCAGTTACATACAGCATCTGGGATTATCCAAAGGATTTTAAATCTTCTCTGTGGTTTGATAGCACGACACTTGAGACAAATAAATTTGTGAAATTCAAGTACTGACTCATGCTTGACACACTTTAAATACCACTGCTTGCATACCCAAAGGGGCACAGTACCATTCTATTAAGTAAATCTGTCCCCACAGTATGCCAAGAGATTATTCCTTTAAATAATATTGTTGTGTTATCAAAGGTGCACAAAACAATGCATACAAAAAATTTAATAAAATTGAAGACAAAAAGACATTTCAGCTCAATAGAAAAAACAGGTTAAGTGTCACAGTTTTAGTAATGCCACTAAGTTTAAAGTATAAATAATATTTTTGAGCTTAATTAAATATTGAGCCCAGCTTTTTTATATTTTATACTTATTAAGAGGCCATGCTTACACAGCAACTAAATAATGTTCGTCAAAAACCTACAGGTGACTTTTGTGTCAATATTTTCCAGTGGAGATTTGCTAGAACTTTGACAGAAGTTTCGGGGTTAAGAAAACTAGATTATGTTTGGTATATGCTTTAAAAATGGTGACCAAATACTTCTTTACTTCCTGTTGTTAAGAAGTGTTATTATATAAGTTTATATAACTGCATTGTTACAATATAAATAGTTTTGAAAGGCTTATTAAATTAGTATGATATAGTTGTTATGAGTGAAGGATGAGTGATTCATTTTAGTTCAGCTTTTATTCAAGCACAGAAGGAAGGATGAGTTCTGTTTACCTCTTACAGATTATACACAGTTAAATATTGAAGAATGACACCCGAGGCTACATTCATAGTTCCGCTGACCCAACTTAGCTGCATGATTCTTGGGAAGGAAAACATATCAGTGTTGCACAAGCTTCAGAGAACAATGCTTCATCTTTATTTTACTGGCATTGTTTGTAAGGTAAGCCTGTCAAATAATGATCTAATCAGAAACAATGATAGAGAATCATACTGTACTCAAATAACAAAATATTAAACAGGCAATACATTAAATATTAGGAAATGTCGCATTAAGGACTTTTGTTTTTTAAGAACGGTGGTTGACTATTCCAATGCATTCCTTTGCATCAGCAATACGATATGTCACCACTGTTACACACCCATGGGCTACTGTTCCAAACATAATTGTTCCAAAACTTGTTGTGGAAAATAAATGCAAAAAAAAAAAAGAATAAATGTTTTTAATTAACAAAAAAGTTATTTTTTATTAAATATCCTTCTGCGTAAAGCTGAGGTAAGAAAAATAGTTCAATTTACAGTAATTTGAAAAATAAATAAAAACAAAAATGCATTAATTAAAAAAAAGGTGAAAAAAAAGCAATTTATAGATGTTGAATTGAACATTGTCATTGAAAGTGCAATTTTTCTGTATTTGATATGTTATATTTGATGAGATGGTCAACACTTATACTACCTTCATTATTTGACATTGGAAAAGCCACCAGTTTAAATATAGGAAGGCTCTGGTCAGTGCTAGATCTTCATGCTATTCCAATTTATTTGAAAGAAGTAAAAACAATTCCAGATTTCTTTTCGCCTCTATAAACTAGTAAAACCACCCAATAATACTTCTACCCTCACCACTGACTCTCCCCATCTCTGTGATGACTTTTTAATGTTTTTTTTTCAAAATACAATTCTAAATATTAGAAATAAAATCATACAGACTCATCCTATCATGGATGAACCTTGGTTAATTATTTCACCTAGACCAGTTAAGGCTATGATGGAGTCTTTTTCAATGATTTCTTTAGTGGAACCAACCGAGTTAGTTCTGAATATGAGACCAACAACATGCTTTCTTGATCCCATGCCTTCTATTAATAGCAGTACTTTGTTTTCTCACTACATACACATAAGAAATTATAAATGAATCACTTGCTTCCGGCATAGTTCCTTTAGCACTGAAAGTAGCGATGATAAAACCATTACTTAAAAAAAACAAACTTAGACCCTTAAGACCTCAGTAACTTTAAGCCAATTTCCAATCTACCGTTTGTAGCAAAGGTTCTTGAGCAGATTGTTGTAAACCAAGTACAAAGTTGTTTTTTTTTAATCTGCAAACAGCATGTTGGAGACGACCCTTGTTAGAATATTAAATGATCTGTTGATAAGCTCTGACTGACTTTCCCTCCATTTTAATTCTCCTTGATCTAAGTACTACATTTGATACTGTTGACCACCTAATTTTTTTGAATCATAAAGCCCTAAATGGATTGGTTATTTAGTTACTTAGATTGGTTAGATAGTTATTTACAGGAATTGTTGACCCCTTACAATCCAAATCGTAAGATTACAGGAAGTGGGTCTGTTGGTTGTTGCAAGAGTGAATAAAGATGTTGAGGGAGGGAGGGTCTTCTCTTGTAAAGCCCCGATGTTGTATAAAATGGCTTTTTTACCATAGAGATTACAATTACAGATGATTTATGACTGTGAAGAGCGCTCAGGGCCAAAGTGAAATATATATTTGGACAGAGGTCTGTGCGAGGCCGGCTGGAAATACTTGAACAGTTACATGCATCCCAGTGCCACAGGTAAGAAGTGGCTATCGCCACCTCTCCCCAAAATGACTAGACCACCAAACCATGAATGAATAATGAAAAATATTTAACGCTCTCCACAGTGGCATTCTGCCACATAATCCCCAAATATTGAATTTAATGAAAATCAGCAGCTGAGACATGGCCCGTCCCCCAGAGCATGACTGCACCGAAGGAGAGAGCCCAGCCTCTCAACCCGATCACACACCCCGCAGAACTAAATACGAACCACTCAGCACTCAGGTAAGGAAAAACCCCCTACTCACATATTTTTTATTTTTTTAGGGGGAAACCTAAAAGCTTGACTGAGAAGCCAAAACAAAAAGAAGTGAAAAGAAAGAATAATACACAGAGCTTTTATGCGCTTGCTAAAGAAGTATTGGTTATGGACGGAGTCTCCTTCCAGAAAAGCAATCAAGTTTACTATTTGGTCATGTGTGACCTACAGTATTTCGACCATGGAATTGGTCACTGAAATATTGTCAAATAATGTTAGTAAATCTGTGAGGCTGTAGTGTTTTAAAAAATGTTGATTAATTTGTTTATAACAATAGCCACAACAAAAGTACCCAGGTACAATACTGTTCAATTACCTTGGCCTTAAAATTGTTTAGTGTGTATTATCTTATTAATTTACAAATAGTTCTCCCTGCTTTCAACCACTTGATTACATTATTTTCATGCAGTTGCCACGGCAATTGTCAAACTCATAGCTGTGGATTTTGATTATCAAGCTGGTAATGTTACCACAGCATACCTGAATACTTTATACAGTTTCTTTAGTTTTAAACAAATGTATAATTAAGAATTTGATTTAAGAGTCCATTTTCATAACAGGGCTATAACATTGGGACACTCTCACAATATTTTTAGTCTATATATATAAAACAATAAAGGCCTAAGAGATACCGACATAAGGAGATACCACGATTAATTCAATGTATGCAGGATGAGATCATGCAGTGGTGTCTATTTTAATAATCTAAACAGAGAAATATTTTAATACTGACACCTATAAACCTGTCGTTTTGCAGACATCATTCCACACTGTTTTTATTGACTTTAGCAATGGTAACAGAGACTAAATCACCCCTGGCTGAAAACACCAGTGAGATTAATACAGAGATAAAGTTTATATTTGTATGAAATACAAGTCTAAAACTTTGCATATTGTTAATTTTATGGCATTAGTGGCATATGTCTACACCCAAATAAGGTTGTATAAAATCTGTGAGCAAATAATATTATATACATAATTGATGTTAATAACCTAGAATGAGACCCACCGTCTTAACACAACAACAACAACAACTGCAAGCTGTGAGCTTCACCCTGTCATTAATAATTCAAGTAATCAATTCTTGCCAGTGAAGCACTGGGAGGAAAAAACTGTCAATAATCTGCCACCCAGAAGAACTGTATTTCTTCAGTTAATCACAGGAATCACATGCGTTTATAGATAACATTGGTCTTTTTCATTTTATAAAACCATGAGTCTTTTGTTGTATAATTACATTAAAAAAAAGTTCTGTACACATCAGCACAGAAAACAGAAAACAAATTCTCTGGTTGGTTATTAATTATCTATTCATTTTGCTTCTGCACAAATCCAGGTTATAAAATGTCCATATAATTGGATGGAGGAAATTTTAGCTGCATGAAAAAGCAAACAATTGTCTGTGTGTGTGTGTGTGTGTGTGTGTGTGTGTGTGTGTGTGTGTCTATATATATATATATATATATATATATATATATATATATATATATATATATATATATACAGTGCCTTGTAAAATTATTCCGACCCTCTCACAGTTTTCACATTTTGTTTCTTTAAAGCTTGCAGTCATGATACTTTGAAATAGGAATTAATATGTGTTATATACTCAACCTACTCCACACATTCAAAGCAAAAGCAAAAAGTAAGAAGTAAATAGATAAAAATGGAAAAGTCATTATTGCATAAGTATTCAAACCCTACTAATTGCATAAGTGTGGCAAACCTAAATTAATTCAGGTGCACAAACTGACCTTAACGAGCCACACAATTAGTTGAATAACCGCTGTCTGTGTGCAATATTAGTGGTTCTCATGATTTCTAAATAAAAACATCTGTCTCTGTGAGGTTCCTTGGTCAGGTATTGAATTTCAAGCAGACTCAACCATGAAGACCAAAGAACTTTCAAAGCAAGTCAGGGATAAAGTCACTGAAAAGCACAGTTCAGGAGAATGGTACAAAAAAATATCGAAGTCTTTGAATATCCCTGTGAGCACAGTCTACTCAATCATCAAGAAATGGAAGGTGCATTGTACCACCAAGACACTGCGTAGATCAGATAGTCCCTTCAAACTGAGCAACTGGGCAAGGAGGAAACTGGTAAGGGATGCCACTCTGAAGCCACCGACAACTTTGAAAGAGCTACAGAGTTCAATGGCTGAGATCAGAGAAAATGTGCATTAGTCAAAAATATCCAGAACACTTCACAAAAGTAGCCTGTATGACAGGGTGGAAAGAAGGAAGCATTTACTAAAAATAAGCCATCTCAAAGCCTGCATGGAGTTTGCAGCAAAGCACCTGAGTGATGCTGCAAAAATGTGGCAAAAGGTGCTGTGGTCAGACGAGACCAAATTGGAACTTTTTGGTCTAAATGCCAAACGTTACGTTTGGTGCAGACCCAATACAGCACATCTCCCAGTCAACACCATCCCTACAGTCAAGCATGGTAGTGGCAGCATCCTGCTATGGAGATGCTTCTCCTCAGCAAGGACTGGAAAGCACGTTAGGATTGAAGGAAAAATAGATGGAGGAAAGTACAGGCAAATACTAGAGGAAAACATGTTTCAGTCTGCCAAAGACTTAAAACTGGGGTGAAAATTCATCTTTCAGCAGGACAATGATCCAAAGCACAAGGCCAAAGCTACACTGGAGTGGTTTAAGAATAAGAAAGTGAATGTGCTTGAGTGGCTCAGTCAAAGTCCTGACTTTTGAGAATCTTTGGAAATACTTGAAAACTGCTCTCCATAAGTGATCCCCAAGCAGCTTGAGAGAACTTGAGCACATCTGCTAAGAAGAATGGGCACATATTGCACCAAGCCAGTGTGCAAAGTTGGTAGAGACTTACCCAAAAAGACTTGAGGCTGTAAGTGCTGTCAAAAGTGCTTCCACCAAATATTGAGTTGACGGGTCTGAATACTTATGCAATCAACATATATTTCTCTTAGTTTCTGCTGACATTTATTGCAACTATCTTACCCTTAGAAATCTTTAGTTTGATCATTCAAGTTTTGAAAAAATATTAAGTTTAAAAAAATGTGTATGTATCATTTTGTAATTTCACAAAATGGGACACCACAGGAAGGGTCTGATTACTTTTGCAAGACACTGTATATATAAAATAACTGCTAACCCTTGATGTGTTGAACACCCAAAGGGTACTGTAAATAGCTTTGGATGTCATTTTTCATGATTCTGATTTCTGTTGCTCCAATATGGAATCAAAATCATTCTGAAGCCACCTAGCATCTGAACCATGAAGAATCCTATCTGGTGACTGCAAAGAAAACTCCCATGAAGCTGTGATTGTAAAACTCATCACACACAGGGCTACCCCTACGCATTGTACAATTCCTATAAAACAGGTGTAAAATGACTTTCAGCTAAATTACTAAATTGTAGGCATTGTAATCATACATACAAGTAAGCAACATCAGAGTGAACAATATAAAAAAAGCTTGTTTATTATAGACATAGTGTATAAATTCTCACAAATAGTTTTTTTTTTCTTCTTTTTGGAAAAAAAATGAAAACAAATGCCATTCAGATCCCTAATTACACTTTTTAATTATATCCATTCATCTTTTTTTCTTCCAATAAACAATGCTTCATCAAACACAGTCGTCACTGGTGCATATACATGCATTGTGTTTGAGTCTGCATTTAACTGCCTTTGTACTGCCATGATAAGGAACATATTTGGAAACAGTCTTATAAGAACATAAGAACATAAGAAAGTTTACAAACGAGAGGAGGCCATTCGGCCCATCTTGCTCGTTTGGTTGTTAGTAGCTTATTGATCCCAAAATCTCATCAAGCAGCTTCTTGAAGGATCCCAGGGTGTCAGCTTCAACAACATTACTGGGGAGTTGATTCCAGACCCTCACAATTCTCTGTGTAAAAAAGTGTCTCCTATTTTCTGTTCTGAATGCCCCTTTTTCTAAACTCCATTTGTGACCCCTGGTCCTTGTTTCTTTTTTCAGGCTGAAAAAGTCCCTTGGGTCGACACTGTCAATACCTTTTAGAATTTTGAATGCTTGAATTAGGTCGCCACGTAGTCTTCTTTGTTCAAGACTGAACAGATTCAATTCTTTTAGCCTGTCTGCATATGACATGCCTTTTAAGCCCAGAATAATTCTGGTCGCTCTTCTTTGCACTCTTTCTAGAGCAGCAATATCTTTTTTATAGCGAGGTGACCAGAACTGCACACAATATTCAAGATGAGGTCTTACTAGTGCATTGTACAGTTTTAACATTACTTCCCTTGATTTAAATTCAACACTTTTCACAATGTATCCGAGCACCTTGTTAGCCTTTTTTATAGCTTCCCCACATTGCCTAGATGAAGACATTTCTGAGTCAACAAAAACTCCTAGGTCTTTTTCATAGATTCCTTCTCCAATTTCAATATCTCCCTGTGGCAGAGCAAAGCTCTGCTCTTTAGAAATTGGCAGGGATGGGGTTAACTTCCCCTACCTGCCTGGGTTTATTATGTTCAGGTGGCTGGGGTTGATTAGTTGATTAGGTTGATTAACGATCAATCAGCGCCCAGCCACCTGATATAAAAGGAGGCCTCTGCTTCTCATTTGGAGAGAGGGAGCTGAGGAAGCAGGTTGGTGTTTGTTTTGTGGTTTTTTTGAATTTTCTAAATCCAGTGAAGGCATTGCCCAGCCTGGAAACTGTTATTTTTGTGAGTTTTGTTTTTGCTTTATTTGTGTTTGTATCTGTTATTTTGCCCTTGTGCACTTTATTTTTGTTTATTTATAATAAAATAGTTATTTTTTTGAACTGCAGTCTGTCTCTGGGCCTCTATCCACTCGCCAGCCTGCCACACTCCCATATGATATTTATAATGTACATTTTTATTTCCTGCGTGCAGTACCTTACACTTTTCTCTATTAAATGTCATTTGCCATGTGTCTGCCCAGTTCTGAATCTTGTCTAGATCATTTTGAATGACCTTTGCTGCTGCAACAGTGTTTGCCACTCCTCCTACTTTTGTGTCGTCTGCAAATTTAACAAGTTTGCTTACTATACCAGAATCTAAATCATTAATGTAGATTAGGAATAGCAGAGGACCTAATACTGATCCCTGTGGTACACCGCTGGTTACCACACTCCATTCTGAGGTTTTTCCTCTAATCAGTACTTTTTGTTTTCTACATGTTAACCACTCCCTAATCCATGTACATGTGTTTCCTTGAATCCCAACTGCGTTCAGTTTGAGAATTAATCTTTTGTGCGGGACTTTGTCAAAAGCTTTCTGGAAATCTAAATAAACCATGTCATATGCTTTGCAATTATCCATTATCGATGTTGCATCCTCAAAAAAATCAAGCAAGTTAGTTAGGCACGATCTCCCTTTCCTAAAACCATGTTGACTGTCTCCCAGTACCCTGTTACCATATAGGTAATTTTCCATTTTGGATCTTATTATAGTTTCCATAAGTTTGCATATAATAGAAGTCAGGCTTACTGGTCTGTAGTTACCTGGTTCAGTTTTGTTTCCCTTTTTGTGGATCGGTATTACGTTTGCAATTTTCCAGTCTGTCGGTACCACCCCTGTGTCAAGAGACTGCTGCATGATCTTGGTTAGCGGTTTGTAAATTACTTCTTTCATTTCTTTGAGTACTACTGGGAGGATCTCATCCGGCCCAGGGGATTTGTTTATTTTAAGAGCTCCTAGTCCCTTTAACACTTCTGCCTCAGTTATGCTAAAGTTATTTAAAACTGGATAGGAACTGGATGACATGTGGGGCATGTTGTCAGTATCTTCCTTTGTAAAAACTTGTGAAAAGTAATCATTTAACATATTTGCTATTTTTTTTTCTTCCTCTACGATTTTGCCATTTGTATCTCTTAAACATTTAATCTCCTCTTTGAATGTTCTCTTGCTGTTGTAATATTGGAAAAACATTTTGGAATTGGTTTTAGCTCCCTTAGCAATGTTCATTTCTATTTCTCTCTTGGCCTTTCTAACTTCCTTTTTGACTTGCGTTTGCAGTTCTGTGTACTCTTTCTGCGTACTTTCTTTTTGGTCCTTTTTTAATGCTCTGTAAAGTGCCTTTTTTCGCTGAATATTTTTTTTAATTGATCTATTAAACCATTTTGGCAATTTAGTTTTACATTTAGATTTGTCTACTTTAGGGATATAATTGTTTTGCGCCTCTAGTACTACATTTTTGAAGAACAACCATCCTTCTTCTGTGGGTGTTTTCTCTATTTTACTCCAATCTACTTCTGTTAGTCTCTGTTTCATGCCTTCATAGTTTGCTTTTCTAAAATTGTAAACCTTAGCTTTAGTCTTTACTTTTGGGGATTTAAAAAACACTTCAAATGAGACCATGTTGTGGTCTGAGTTTGCCAGTGGTTCTCTGACCTCTGTTTTAGTTATTCTATCTTCGTTATTTGAAAAGACTAAATCAAGGCATGCCTCCCCTCTAGTGGGTGCCTTCACAAATTGTGTTAGGAAGCAGTCATTTGTCATTTCCACCATTTCTATTTCATCCTTCGCGCTACCCACCGGGTTTTCCCATTTTATTTGGGGGAAGTTGAAATCCCCCATTAGTATGGCTTCTCCTTTGCTACACACATTTCTAATGTCATTGTATAACAGATTATTGTGCTCACCGTCTGAATCTGGCGGTCTATAGCATGCTCCTATTATTATGCCTTTTGAATTTTTGTCTGTTATTCTGACCCATATTGATTCGGTTTTATTTTCTTTGTCCAGGTTTAACACCTGGGCTTCAAGACTGTTTCTTATGTATAGCGCTACCCCTCCTCCTCTTCTGTCCTGCCTGTCTTTCCTATACAGTGTATACCCACAAATATTATATTCGTCCCCATCACTCTCAGATAACCACGTTTCTGTAACACCTATCACATCATAGTTACCTGTTAGTGCAGTAGCTTCAAGTTCTAGAATTTTGTTTCTGATACTTCTCTTATCTCTTTGGTGTAATAAGAAATATCACCTAGGCTTGATATTGATTACAGATGATTAACTGTACTAAACACCCACTGTTTTATTTATCATGCCAGCCAGGTGTTGCCTAAACCATGTGTGTTAAATTGCCACAGAAGGCTTCAGCATCATTAATCTGCAGGTCTCCATTAACATACACATTTGAATTTGTATTAAGAAAAGAGCAATTAACACCATACAGTTATTTAATGACATATAGCTGTGAATACCACAGAGTTTGTTCAGTGTGGATTGTAAAGATAAATGTAATCAATAATGATTTTTGCTGTTATTTTACTGTGTTTCCCTCTTGTATGGGAAGAATGTTTTCGTATGACCTCAATTGAACATTTTACTGGAGAATGTATTTTAATAACCCTCAGTCAATAGTCCAACATTGCAAATACAGGTAACTCCTCTATTGTTTTTGTTTTATTCTGATCAGTACCTCACTCTGTACCATCCGTTTATCATTCCGGACCCCAGTTTCTTAAATACATGTGTCAGCTCTTTTGTGTCCTTCAGATGATATTGTGATGAAGAAGTGGGGTGCATGAGTTTTAAACATGCCAAATGTAATTAGGAGAGGGAGGGGAAATCCAGACTACAGGTATCTAACATACCGATTTAACTTATTCAAACAACTTGCTTACTTTGAACTGCAGCGAGTGGAGAGGAGGCTTTGTTAGGGGTCCCTGCGGAGACTCTTGACATTTTCTCAGGTTTCTGACAGGAAACCCTTCGAGTTTGCCTCAGGGCCTTTTTTTTTTTTTTTTTTTTTTTTTTTTTTTTTTTAACAGCGCTCTGCTTTGGCTACGATCAGAATTTTCTTTTTTTTTTAAAGCTATCCTTGAAAGGTCACTGTATCGCTTGAAAGACAAACATGTCAAGGGCCTTCCCTTTGTTATATGTTAATCTGTCAGTTTTTAAAAGTAGGATGTTTTGTGAAAAATATTTCAAACAAAAAGTGATTTTATGTATGCTCTTTTTTTTTTTCTTTTTTTAAAGCTGTCTAAAATGACAGTATATTTTTTAACATCTATTTGTATATTCTTATAACAAATGAGATCCAGCAAAGAGGAGATTACAAATAAATATGTACAAGTTTGGTTAGGCAAAGCAAAGGGCCCAGCCAACAGTTATAATCATCCTGGCATGGACAGTCTCATTACTATTATGTCAATAAAGATGCATGCTGTAAATTTCCTGCCTGGGCAAAGGCAAAGATTTTGTAGCACCGGTTTGTAACACAGAAACATGCATACTGTAGTGTTCTCAAATCTATACTCTTTGATTTGCTATCTCCCAGCAATAGTTCCAGCATTTATAAAATAAAGGAATGTTTTGTTGAATTAATTCCTTGGCCAGTACGACTTTGTTTAGCATGTTGTATATATTAGTGAGATTTGACTTGACTGACCAGGTTAGTCAGAGAGATGCCAATCCACTAACTAAGCTTTGCACATAGAGCTTAATTTGTCACAGGTTTGTTAATCATGTTCTACCATGGTTAACACTTTCCTGCCATGATCAA
This sequence comes from Polyodon spathula, assembly GCF_017654505.1. Classification (NCBI taxonomy): domain Eukaryota; kingdom Metazoa; phylum Chordata; class Actinopteri; order Acipenseriformes; family Polyodontidae; genus Polyodon; species Polyodon spathula. The sequence goes on along the minus strand of NC_054547.1, from coordinate 10,104,588 downwards.
TATCAATCAAACACATGTAGGGAATACATGGAAATGCTTTTGATATAGCATTTCTGACATCTCTACACTATATCTGAGAACGAATAGAGGAATGCTATTTATCTCTGTTGGAAGCAGATTTTGGAAACATGTTACTGTACAGTAAATCTGAGCAGCGCAAAGCAGTACCATTTTTACCAACATACTGTATATGGACTCCGTATAAACAAGACGACAACCTTCTTTCAGTTCTGATCGGTTATTTCAGCCACATCAGAAGAATCATTATATATTTTTTATATTTTCTTTATTGACGTAGACATTGCAATTCTCACAAAACATATTTACATGCCAGATAGGAGGGGAAAAAATCAAATACTATGAAATGTGAAATCTATCATAGAAACTGATTTTCAGAAAAATATGTGGCAGTGCCTAAAGTCTCTCAAGCAACTTTTAAATTGGGCCCAGTTATCTTTCACGGTATGTAAATGCTCTGCCATGACAACAGAATAAGGAACCTAAAACATTTTTTTTCAAGAGGATACAGGGTATGCATGAATCCAAATAAATTTTCATTACAGTTTTATAAAGAGTTGAATAGCAATACAAAAAAAATGTTCTTCTAATAACAAGGTTAACATGAATCACTGATGTTGTTTATTTGTGTACATACAAATAAACAATGAATAAAAATAAATAATGATACATTTAATTACTGCCTTTTAAAACAAAGTACAGTGAGATTATGTAAATTACAGTTCCATAGATCATCAACATATAATTAATTAACACCCTTTATCATCATCCGACAAATCTTTATCTATTAGAATATAAATAGAGTTGTGGAAATCAAAATCACACCAAGGTATTTTAGCAAAACTAAGAGGAGACAGACTACAAGAAGCTTTTTGTGCAGAATCTAAAAGTAAGTGTTACATTTGCCTATTATGTTGCACAGCATAAATTACACTTTGCTACAGCTTTTTGGAAGTGTTTAGGTGAACAGAAGGTTAAACCGATACTCTGTATTAAACATCTTGACAGTGATTGAAGTAGACATGCCCATGTTTTATTTAGCAAAGGGTATCTGTGTTCTTGTTAACAGTAATAAGTGCTGAAGAAGCCTGAATGCTGTTTCAAACACTTGCTGAATGAAGATAGATGACCTAAGGGGAAGCCTGTGGGTTTGTGCAAGGCAAAGGCACACACTTCACTAATGGCTCTAAATCAAATTACCAGGTTAAAAACATTAACTACAGTGGGCCCTGATACACTGATGGAGGCTTCTCTATTTTTCCCATTGTTGTAGGGTTCCTATGGTTGCAGGTTCACTGCTTCCAATTTCATTGTGTGCCATCAATGTCTGTGGGCTTCATTTTGCTTTTAAGCATGATTTTGCTTTCAGATAGATGCTGTCTTGTGAAATCTTAACACAGGAGCTCATTCTATGAGCTTCCACTCTTTTGTGCAATAGCTTCTGCTCTAACATAGTTTAATTGCTTAAGGCTTTTTGGTTGTTGACTGCCCAGATCAACTTGGTGAGAAGCCATATGCTATTTTTCTCTTCCCTACAAATGGTAGCTCAGCTTGTTCCTAGCTGACAAACAAAGTCATATGTATTGTCATTTTCTACTGGGTTTACATCTCATCGATTTGTGGATTGGGTTTCTGGTATTTTACACACATGAGCGGAGATGAAAAGAACATTTAGAAGGAATTATGATAAGATGCTTTCCCTAGAGATTTGCAATACAGTCAATGAGGTGACACTGACATGAGTTTCAGTAGATATCAGGTAATATTTGCATTTCAGGTAGTCGTCAATAGCAGTGTAAATGGGAAGTAATTTGACATTGTGTTGCCAGGACTTGTGCTAGAAGCAATGGCACTGATGTGAATATTATATAGGCTTCAAGATAACATTATTTTGAATCGCTTTAATAGAAAATTCTACACTTCTAAAATGTTTTTTCTTGTTATTTTTTGTTTATTTTATTTTCGCATTTGCAAGTAAAGTTATTCTATCTTCATATTAGACTATGATGTTACAATATAATTACACAAGATCAAAACAAATATATATATATATATATATATATATATATATATATATATATATATATATATATATATATATATATATATATTATACACACACACACACATATATAATCACAGAAATGATAACAACAACTTTGTCACCATGAAGGCAAATGGATGTCAAAATAACTGTCTGAATCTCCCTAGGATAGATCTTACTGCCCCAAATTCTTCTTGACACCGGCATCTGATTCGACCCAGAAGGCATACATTTGCCATACAATTCCAGAATTACTGCATTAAGACATACTCAACCTTTTTCAATGTTAAAAAAATAGATAACAAGAAACAACTTTGTTACAGGATGGAACAATGCTACGTGATTTTTATGGAGTTGCTGGTTTCATATACCGTAGTTATTTTTTTGAAAAAATACATACTATAACAAATACCTTTGACCTAATATGGCCAATGCCCTTAAATCTGTAAATAATGTCTCATTGGATTATTATTATTATTAGTTTCATTTAAAATACAAAGGCATTGGACTGCAGACTTCATTTTGTGCATTCATCTGGATATGACATGGTTTCAGTAATCATCCTGGCTACCTTTGTTACTATGGAAACTTGAAACATATTTATTATCCTGGCAGCAAGGTTCACATACACATACACCACCACTAATTAGACTGGAATTGCTTTTTACATACACCTCTGTCCAACAAGTATTGGGGCCCCTGGTTTTGCAGTTAATTAAAATTAAGTCAAGATAAATTGACTCCAGTTAGCAGTTTTCATAAATTAGCATGTGTTATACAACCAGGCTTTGTTCCAGTTTAACACCTTCTCTGGCTATATATATATATATATATATATATATATATATATATATATATATATATATATATATATATATATATAGCCAGAGAAGGTGTTAAACTGGAACAAAGCTTGAATGTATAATACATGCTAATTTATAAAAACTGCCAACTGGAGTCAATATATCTTGACTTAATTTTAATTAACTGGGTAGGTCTTCTGGCACATGCTGTACTAACTAATTGATGCTTATTTTGGGAGCTCTGAATCAGCAGGTGCAACAGTCAGAAACCAGGCCACATGCTTAGGGTTTCCTTCTGTTAGTCTAATAGCAGAGACAGCTTTGTGCTGGCTATATATTTTGTTACCAACTGTGAAAGAATTATAACCTTGTGTGAGGACAGAATTACAGAGTGCAGCAGTTGATGGTTTAGATCTATTAATCACCACAGTACAGTGCCTATAGAAAGTCTATAGGGCCCATAGGATGGGTATAAAGTTGCACAATATTAATGACAGAGAAAATAATACAAATTTGTTTAATACAGTAGATACTGAAATTGAGTGACAGTCTGTTAACAGATACCTGTTTAAGCCAATGGTTGAGGACATTTCATTGGATGTCCAGAGTACATCCAGCACATTCAGTCCCTTTTTTGTTTTCAGATAATTTGTAGTCCCTTGAGCAGTCGATATACACTACTTGTACACAGAGGATGTATGCTGGAGACATACAACAACCTTTGTGGCCATTCATGTGGTTTGTTTGTTATCCAGTTCTGAGATGTCATTTTTCAAGTGGGTGCTTTTACTTTTTGATTGTACAGGACCTATTGTATAATCTTGCATTTTGCATATGGGTCACTTGTGTATTATGCCAGCCTGTAAAAGGAACAGATATAAATCTAAAAAGGATTAGCCTTTGTCAGGGCTTCTTGGGCAACATATGATGATTACTTTATTTGGCTTACATAATATTCATGTGGATATACAACATGTGCAAAATAAGCATTATCTGTGTTCAGCAACCATATTATTTTTCAGCAAACTGAGGTTCATAATAATAATAATAATATCTTTAAATAACAACTTTCATAGTGCACAACCATTACAAAGCATTTTACAGAGGTAGGCTGTGAACTGTGCATTATATGCAGAGTTACTTACAATAGGACATTGATTTAACATCTGATCAGCAGGATGGAGCTCAAGGAGTTTAAGTGACTTGCTCAGGGTGACACAATAAGTCAGTTAGTGGCAGAGGTAGGATTTTAGGTACGCCTCCTATTATAGGGAAAACAAAAGGCAAAGACCCTCTAACAAACATGATATGCATTGAAAGTGTCTAGTGGATACCTGACCTTTACAAAAGAAAAGAGAACCATGCTATAAGAAAAAAATAATAATAATAATTTTGTCCTAGCCAGTTACTTAACTTCCTTAGTTTTAATATTGAAATAAATAACAACAGAATAATTAGCCACACTTATGCATTAAACGTCTGTTCGTGAATAATCATTACTGATTAAGGCTAGTGCATAATTTGTCATGAAAAGATGTATAGCTCAGTAGAAATTAATTGGGAAATTATGTGTTTAGTCGAGAAATATACAGACTAGAATAGTAAACAGACACCAAGAAATTATATTTTAGTATAGATTGATCATGGGGCATTGCAGCTCTTGTTTAAAATGCTGTGCTAAATTAAAAAAAAAAAAAAAAAAATTCATATATATATATATATATATATATATATATATATATATAATATATATATATCAAAATTTACATAGTACCTGGTAAGAATGAATCTAATGTCAAAAAGATGAAAGAGCCTTGGGAAGGGAAGCACAGATAATCTGAAGGGAATTTAGCTAGTATAGTCATGGGTGATGGCATCATTTAACATGTAAACGTATGCAGTAAACTACAGTGCTCACATTATAACACAAAAATGATATTGAGCTGCAATACAAATGCACAACAGGGGCAAATACCTTGTTGTTAATCCTGTGTTTCATGGCATTGGATTCCAAAACAACAAAGAAGTAATCGGTGTCTCAAGTGTCTCGAAGGCTATACAAAAGCATAGACTAATGTTATATTTTAAGAGAAACATACAATCTTAAAAAATCAGGTGACTCAATCTGCACCTACTTGTTAGCAGAATTCAATATTGTTGTGTTTTTTAAGTGTTTATGAATTCTACCTTCTATATTTCTTTATATATAAATCTCTGCCTGAAGAAAATGTGTTGGTGGTTGACAAGGATAGGGTTAATTTCTGTCCCTGCCAGAAAGGTGTATTTGTGGCTGTGTAGCCACAAGTGTAATTATTTTATTAAATTAATTGGTCTCATCTGCCTGTAATAAGCAGGCAGGAATATAACAGGGACAAAATGTTTGTTCTGGCCAGTCTGCAGTCAATGTGAAGGCAAGAGGCTATCAGTCTAGGCCAGTCTTGATTGAAAGTTTCAGTTTTGAGCACAGAAGACTGATAGCAGTTACAGCCTGTGGTGCAAGAACCTTGTGGATCGAACGCCTGCAATGGGACTGGAGCTGCTGCTGCGATGAGCTTGCCGAATTCATGAAACCCTTGAATCCTAGAAATGAGGCATCTGTGAAAAGGGACGAGTCATGGGGGGTTGAGATATAATCTTCGTAGAATACTGAAAGCCCTTTCCAGTTTTGAATTAATAACGCACACATTTTGATGTCCCTACTGGATTACGTGAATATGCTTTTTTGAGCTTCCTGGTTTGATGTTGTAGAAGAGGAGCAAGGAGACGTGAAATGAAGGTTCTACCCTGGGAGAAGAATTGCGTAATTCAAATGGCCCACTAAGGATAGCAGGTCCCGTTTATTTATTTATTTGTTTATAATAAAAATTAAGGATCCGAGGTTGCTGAACGTAAGTTATTGTGAATGTGTGATGATAAGTTATGAAAATATCTTTAGTTCAGTAGCAGTGAAACTGGAAGTGTGCAGGATGGGAAAATGCAGTACAAATAGTAGCGTGAAGCCCGTTTCCAAAATAAACTTGACAAAAACAACAAGTCATCCATTTCTTTTATTACTTGCAAGCAGTCTTAAATTAGAACTGTACTTGAAAATGTTCTTTCAGAAAATAAGTTAAAATGAGCTGGAAAATAGCTTTGAGAATCTAGCCGTTAATATTGCAAAAGTATCTAAAGTAGAAGCCATGTGTGGTTGCTGGACTTTATTTCTAACTACAGGCGCATGCTATGGACCATTGAGGGACCTGTAAGCGGGAACTAAAGTTGTGGGGACCAGAGGTGCTGAGCCGACAGGCGGCCATGACTTGAGTGGCGAATACTGGGCTTGATAGAGATTTCTGCAGCACTGGAAGCAAGCTGTTTGTCCATATCATTGAGCTGTGTATAAATTGAAGCAACTGAGTCAGCGAAAGGGTGAATGAGGGACTTCATGTCTTCGAAAATGTTCTTTATGAAGCTGATGGGTGGGATTTGCTTTGGTTGCTCTCCTGGTTGCTGTGCTGGGAGGAAATGAGTGACCATGATGGGAGAGGAGGACGGTGTTGCCGCCTATCCTGAAGCTCTGGGCGAGCGAGTTAGCAGAAGTGTGCTTGAGAAGCAGACAGCATGGTGTAGCAGATATGAAAGGTAATAAATATTGAACACCACCATACTATTGCTTCCAGCCGGGATGTTGATATTGTTGTCGTGCAAGGTTTTTAAAAGTGAGGCGAGTGGTCAATCCTTAAAAAACAGCTGCTCCGGAGGCTGAGCCTGCTGGCGGGGCATTTTGATCTCCATTATGCCAGGGCAGCAGGTCTGGTTGCTGGGAGAAGTCTGCATTAGAAGTAGGTACTGAGTTTCCATCGGAGAAATGAATGAGATATTGTTGAGGAGAATCCAGCAGTGAGTTTTCCTGATCTGAATTGGAGTTGGTTCATGCTGAAAATTAAGAGTTTAAAATTTTGCACAGAGAACAGGTCACAGCGTATGCAAGAAATCAAAACACTAGACAGAGAAGGAGTGTGAGATTGAGGTTTAAATAGGAGGTTAATGATGATAGACGTTAATTAATTAAGACATCCAGCTACCATCCCCTGAATTTTGCCCTAAGGCTAACATTTCTCAGACCATGCACCTACATTCTTGTATAAAAGCTCTTAATTAACTTTAGGGCTGCTCTGAAGTATAATAGGGTTTTAACAGAAAGAGCCAAGTAAGACATTTTTATTAACAACACAGTGGAGTGGAAACCTAAGGATGACCTGCCACGTACAAATCAGTGTTTCATTTTCTAGCAGCACTACAATCCATCTTACTTCTGACAACTGTTAGCTACCTATTAGCTACAGACAGCAGGCTTTGTTTTGCAGTATCACCTTCTAAAGGATAAATAATTCTTATTCATACACTGCACTAAATGTGTCAAGTTTTGACAGTGATTATGTTCCTTGATTGATGACTGTATTTTACTGTGTATTCCTGTACAACATTATAAATTCTGGTGGTCATGTTTATTGTTGCCTGTTGTTTGATTCAAGGGACACCATTAAAAAGACTGTCCTCGTGCCCTAACTGTTCTAAATTGTCCACTCTGTAACTGGCTGAGTGATTAAGTTAGTTTTTGTAACAAACTGATAAGATGCTTTCCTGAACAATACAGACACATAAGCTATAGTTTCTAGCATGTTAAATGATGACATCTGGTTAAATATGTACCATTAAAAAATAATATGTTGTGACGGAGAGCGAATGAATCTGAATCAACAATCTCCCTCTCGACCGGTGAGGGCACTGTACAACAGGAGCTGCGGGCTTCCTACTGAATGGTTGGGCAGTTCATCCCAGGGACAGTCGGGAGCCGGCCATTCAGGAAGAGGGCGGCGTTACGGTACCTGGGGTCATCGCCCTAGTACGGTGAGCGAAGTTTCAGTCATGAATTGGAGGAGACGTGATTGAACTAGCTATCGGAGGGGGGGGGGCTTAGGGTACTTTAGGGGGACGTGACGCCGTAATCGGCTCCTTTGTTGTGGTTAATGGGAGGAGACAAGGACGGAACCTTGAATGAAGTGTGGGTTCATTGAGAAGTGTTGTGTTTGTTTTGCCAGACGGCTGATACGAAGCTGGAGCTGCAGCGAGAAGCCCGGACCTGAACGCTCACGAGCACCAGCACTCAGAGCACCGCACCTGCACCAGAGCACCCAGTTTGGAGACGTGTTTTTGTGTTTATTATTTTGGGACTGCAACCTCTTTGTCTTGTAGCTGGTAATACCCATTGCTGGGTAGAGCCAGCTTTACTATTTGAAACCTGGTTTAAAGGGCATTAAAAGAAACCTGACCGGTAAACTTTGTGTTTGTCCTTTGTTGGAGCACCACAAATCACTTATACACCACAGCACTACAAACCACTTTGCCACATATGTGGAAAACAGATCTCATCTCGTATCTCTTTTGATCATTATCCTTTTCTAAGGTTGTAGAAAGATACATTTGAATGACACTTGTAAAGACTATTGAGTGGTGATGTGAAAAGATGAGTGAATAATCTAGGTAGACAAGACTTGATCTTTATTGTTGAAATTTTTAAATTTGTGTTTAATGCTCACAGTTACAAACTTGGTCTGAAAATAAATGAAAATGCATCACCATAAAATGTTCTTCTGTACCGTAGTTTACACGTATTATCTCAGACATTTTAATACAAATTAAAAAATAACCAAATATAATGTGGTTTCAACTTAATCCAATTAATTTAACAACTCAAAAAGCAATAGTTACCAAACACTTATCTCAAGTCTTACATATATTATTGAAATACTTACAAAAGGGAATTTTCTGAAGTGTTAGAAGTGTTTCTACTGCCATGACAACTAATGCAGAAAGAGTGGAAAAAAAACAGCTTAAAATTAAAAAGAACTTGGACAAGAAATGACAAAGATTTGGGTCCAAGACACAAAGCGCTGAAGTTAGAAGTCCCCTTACATGTTGCTTAGCAACTGGGTAGAATCACATGACCTAGACATATTATGGCATCTGTATTCTCATTTTGGAATATAATTAAACAATATATTTCTGAAAGGTAAATGGATAGGCACTATAAAATAAAGTTAAACTATACTATTGTACATATATTTTACACAATATGCAAGCAAACAATGCACACATTCAATTCGTTGTTGTTTAGAATCCAGTTTTAATTTTTTTATATGAACCATGAAAATCACATTAAAACATTTTTTTTTTTTTTGATACAAAAATGCGTTATCTAGAAGGCGAATCGTTTAATTCACAAAAGATTGGAACAAATTTTTTTTCTTTAAATATGTCCCCCACCCAAAAAATCTAAACATAATGGTTTTAGTCGAGGTATATACAGGGTATAACGTCCTTGGGATCTTATAGTTTATCTAGAAAGTTTGAGGTATAGCACCAAAAATGGAATGCCTGATTGCTTTAAACATAGAACAAAGAAACAACATTAGTGAATAAGTTGCTCTGAGTGTGCTGAAGAAGGCTTTCCAGTTTTGTCACTTGGGGTCTTGAAGGTGAATGCAAATAACCCAGAGCTCTTTGTGTGGTCAATATATACAAAGGGGATATATCATAATTAGAAAAAGGGAATTGATTTGACTGAAAATGCTCGCTTTATTTGCTTCATAACAGTTACACAGTATTCATTGACAACATTTTTTTTTTCCTTTTTTTTTTAAACTAACATTAAAGAGCCAGATGCAATGCTGAGACACATGCAAGTTTTGAAAGTGGGTTTGGAAATAACAGTATTGTACAAAAGAATAATTACAGTTTATTAAAATACACCTTCTTTGTTGTATTTTACAGAGCACCATTGTAGTCATTTTTGTACAGCACCAAAAGGAATCCAAAAGGGGTAATTTCACTGCACATCAAACCTCCTCATGTTGTTGCCTGTGTACCATTCTCTGCCAAGGCATCAAATGTCCTTCACGGTTTTCCATAACAGGTATAAGTCATGTGATTCTGGCCCTACAAGGGCAACAAGTTTTTTCTAGATAATACATACATACACGGCAAGACAAATTCTCTACACCATTCTTATTCAAAACTTGCATGTGTCATGAAGTGGGTTGGTGACACCGAGTCGCAGCTTGCTTGTGGATCTGCCCGTCACTCTGAATTTAACCAAGGAAGCAGACAGGACCAACTACAAATCCAAATTTCTGGTTTGGATCACCAAAGTCATTCAACATCACGTCTACGATTGGCACCTGATCAATTTTAGGTGTGTTGATCTCCATCACAGTCTTTTCATAGCCTTTCCTCAACTGTAAAAAAAAGATACAAGATTAAAGCTCTGTTATTAGCACCCATCAATCTTATAAATGTAGTCATCTAAAAAAACAAAGTGAGAAAAGGGAGATGTGTTTTGTATAGATTTTACTTTTTAACGGAAAACAAATGAGCCTGTCATTCTGGTCTGTCACAATGATAGAAACATGACTTAATTGGAAATACTTACTGCACAACCATCATAGAGGGCTTTGATGTACGGATTGTTATCATAAGACATCTCCTCATCATTTGATCCCAGGAACCTCAGAGCCTTGTCAAAGCTGTCGGATGACACGTCATGCCAGGCCACGGACTGATGACAGTTGTAAGTGAAATTCTGTCTGGCAGAGGCACTCAGTAATTTCAGGAATGTCATTTGGACAGTGTTAATTTGATTGCCTTCAACGTCCACATATGAGAGCTGTGGGAGAAGAGCAGAGATTTGTGGGAACTCCATGCATATGAATGGTTTTGTAAATAATGTAAATAATGCATTCAGACATAGAGCAACAGGAATGCATTGAAAGGCAGAAAGGCTTTAAAATGCCAATGAGAGATAAAAGGTCAATTAACCCTTTCCATTTTTAAGCTATTTTTTTAAATAATAAAAGTATTCACCAAACACACACACACACACACACACACACACACACACACACACACACACACACACACACACACACACACACACCTTGTAGCCATTTACCAAGAAAGCAAGCTATGGTCTTTTTAAAATTGATGTGCTGAGATTTTATTGTTTTTCATTTTATTTTTCATTTTGTTTTCCTCTTATAGGGAGTTTGCTTTAGCAGTTCAGTTTAATATTTCTAAGTAGATTTGGAAACACAAAAACCATCATGACATTTTGAATTATAGGTAATACTGCTTTAATAAATAAATCAATACACAAAAATAATAATAAAACAAATCATCCTAGCTACATTTTAAATAGTGCTATTTATGCCTTAAGATCCCTTGAAGTGGTAACAATGGATTATAAACTAGAAGAAATATTGATGTGGGCAAAGGAGCATACAAACCTTTTAGTGCCCTGCATTTCTACAAGATGACTGGGAAAAAGCTTAGAGAGAACAGGTATAATGTAAAATAGCCCTAAGCCTACTTACTAGTTTGCCACGTTTAAATTCACTGAACCAAGATCCTGGAGTTTCCTTGGGCCAGGAAGAAATTCTGACCTATTGTTTGAAACAAACAAGACAGATTAGTAACACCTCAAATTGGGTACACAGGGAAGCTGTTTAAAAATCTGAAAATATCAAGGGAATCAAATGATCAACAAAAAAATGTGCGTTGAATACATTCTAATAAAGCTTGGAACATACAATACTATGCCACATGGCACATATACAGATTACCATATTAAAATTGCAGTAACAGAAAAGTAATTTAACTCCTGAAAGACTACTCAATGGGAGCTCTGGTAGATCAGGTACGTTCCTGACACAGGTTTACACACACATTGTATTCACTCTTGGTCCTGTCTCACCAGGTTTACCTGGGATGTAGAATAGACTAGAATGTTTCTTCTTTTTTTTTGTGAGAGATAAAGAGGTTGCTGGTTGGTAACAGCTAGCAATAAATTACATTTTGTGCACAACACCAAGAGGTACCATAGATTACAGAATACATTAGCCATTCTTGTATTTTCTGCTATGGGAGGATGCCTGGCCTGCACTGTATATATTACAGTGACAAACGATCTGCTGAAAAACGTTCACACATTGAAAAATATAAAACAAATAAAAAATTAAAAAACAATATGGGCAATGTGTAAAATATAATTGCACTTCAAGTACTTGAATAATTATTTAGTAATTTTATACAGGCTTTTCTTTGGATTATATTAAAGTGCAAGCTCTATTGACAAATTCTTGCTGGTCGATATTCACTTTATTCTGTATAACCTATAGCTCCACTGTCTTAACCTCAATGTTGCTAACCACTAAATGTAAGATTTTTTTTTTTATAATTAATTGGGCACTAAGGCTTGATTATTGTATTTGGGTTATGTCCCTCAAAAACTTCGATTAGACTTTTGATAAATTAGATCAATGAACTTACTGCCTCAGACTTCCTATCTGGATAGATACAGGTCTCGCCGCCAGATGTGAAGTTACAGTAAACTCTGAAAGAATCTCCAGAGCAACCCTGGTTAGGATCAATCCAGTATTCACCTAGACATTGACAAAAAAGCATTATTTTCAACTCACATTTTCATTTTTTGCATTTCAATGTAGCAGAGATTTTATCCGGCTCTGATCAACCACACCATTCTACCTACAAGGTTTATATGGCCAGTTAGACTACAGTACCCGTTCAGCAGAAGAATCCAAATTAGTTTAGGTTTTGAAGCTGCTTAATAGTGCTGTTTTACCCGAAATTTAATTAATGTTAAATGCCAATCTGGTAAGCAGCTTTCTCAGTCTTGTATAAGCAGCAGTTGCATATTTAAATGCAATGTGCTCTGTCTTGCTTCTTGGCCAATAGGTAGATGCATAGCATTTTGAGTCACAGAGAAACGCTGTTATCAGTCCCATTTGGGAGTCTATTTAAAACCATGTACTTTAAATGCCAGCTGGGCAATAACTCAAGCAATCACTATGTTCTAATGCCCAGTGTGTTTATGATGGCTTACCATCTGAGAACTCTGGATGGCAAAGCTGCAGGTCCTTGCAGGTTCGTGCTGGGTTGTTCTGGGTGCCCATGGGGTACTTCATCCGCTCAATATCTTGTTTGAGTGTGTTGAGAGACCCGAAGACCTCTTCCATGCCATCTGAGTAATCCAGGACATTTCCAGCTTCGTCAGCTTGTTCAGATGATCTCCTGGTCTTCTTTGGAGACTGGATAGGCAAAGGCTGGATAACCTCACCAGGAGGACCCTTCAGAAATGAGTAACAGAACCAGTTATTTAGAAACTAGACACTTTCATGGTAAACAGCCTTATTATTTTTTAACTTTATCAGGACCCAGACCCGTCTTATGGACTGATCCCAAAAATATAATAACCTGCATTCTACATCATTTCTTGGCATAATTAAAAATGATGCCAGGACCCTTAAGACATTCAGCAGTTATTATTTGCTCTTATTCAGTTGCAGCTACTGTAAGCAGTGTTTTAAATATAGTCAACTCATGGAATTTTACATTTTTATTTGGTGGATTTTAAAGCGCACTTACAGGTAGACCTGGAGGACCTGCCACACCTGTGTCACCCTTTTGACCAACAGAACCCTGTGAAGAGATGAAAACACCATGAGGACATCTGTGTCACACTTAATTTGGCTTAGCATTGTGCTATCAATGAAATATTGTTTAATCTAAAACAAAAATGAAATGTAGAAACTTACCAAAGAACCCTTGCTACCCTTTGGACCTTGAGGACCCTACATTAAACAAACAGAAGGAAACACATTTTAGTAAAAACAAATATCCTTAAAGTCAGGGTTTCATGATTTAAACAATTCATTCTAATGAAGGAGAACAGCTTACTGGAAGACCAGGAGGACCGGGGGGACCAAGAGGACCAGGTGAACCAGCGATACCCTGTGAAACAAGCACAAAGAAACAAAGGCAATTTCAATGAAAATATTTACACTCTAATCAAATCAAGTTAAAGGAATAACATATATATATATATATATATATATATATATATATATATATATATATAATGAATAGGATACTTACTGAGTCACCCTTGGAGCCATGAGAACCTTGTGGGCCAGGCAGACCTCGGTCACCCTTCTCTCCCTGCTCACCAGGTGGACCGATGAGACCAATCAAACCTGGATGACCCTATAATGACAGATATGCAATGCTAAGAACATGTAGGCCCCGCACAAATCCTGTGGCTAACCTCTTACCTATGATATGGTACTCATATTTACAGGTTGCCGAACACTGTAATTGCACTATTATTATGTAAGTTAATTCTATATTTCATTTATATCTCTAATTCTATATGATCTTTTCAATTCTCTTGTCAGCAGTGACACAGCTATAGTATTATACATAAACTAAGTGGTGTGATGCCCACCAATGTAAGAACTGTGCTCTGCTGATGGTGAAAGTTATAGATAAGATGGAAGTTTGACCATTATAGTATTAATCTAGCAAAAAAATAAAAATAAATAATGTACAGAGTTTTGCCAGCAGAATAACAAAACACTTGCTATTCGGCATGCAGATTACAAATCTGAATACCTTTAAACTTAGAATATAAAAACTACAATAAGACAAAATCACAGTGTTGTAGGTTTTCTTTTTTTTTTCTTGAGTTTCTATTACAATTTATCCTAGCATAATTCAGGGTAACATCACCAGGATCTCTTAAAGTATCTGGAACGTTCACCCAATGTTTGAGAGTGAAACTGTATTATGGGGGAAATGGGAGCCATGACCTTACCATGTTATAACCAATTCTGCACTATAACAGGTCACATTATAACAGAGTAGCACTGTAATAAGATTTACATTAGAATTGATCTAGTTAACTTCAAGTCACTTCTTTAGTTACTATTGTTCTTATTGTTGATGGGGGAGTGGTATAGCAGATTAATGCATTAAAATTTTTATTATGCAGTTAAACCCAGCCGAACCTATGTTTTTGTCCAGTACTTAGTTGGCACCAAAATGACTTCAGCCCGGCTTGCACCACTGTTTATCCAGAGACTGAGTTTGGTGCAGTCCTCTGAACCAGTATCTTTACACACTGGAGCAGTGCTGGGATATCCATCTCATCTTTGGCAAAACGAGAAGCTACAGACTCCAAGGTTTTCAGGGCAACTATTTTTTTTTGGCTCATGAGTTCAAAATTTACTTTACCAAAACTGCATGGTATTTTGGGATCACTCACCTTTTCACCTTTAGTGCCAGGATCGCCTTTCAAGCCAGGGAGGCCAGGTGGACCCTAAACATAAAAAAAAGAGAAGTGAAAAATAAGATATTCAGTAGAAAACGGATACCAGGCTTCAAGTCATTCATCTGGGCCACATTTATTAAAGAAGTAGAAGACCTGCAAATGCACTGCAGTCCTGTGTAATCACAGACACTACAGAGCCTAAAACCAAGTGAAAATATTGTATTTTACAAAACAATATTAACAGCCTATTGTTTTTTTTTTACCAGTCTCACAACTGTATTTCTATAATGTGAAATAATAACAAATATGTGCAAATCTTACCATAGGTCCAGGGGGGCCATCTTGTCCAGCAGCGCCTGGAAGTCCTTGTTCACCCTGCAAAATTATTATATAGATGTGTCAAGATAACACACAGTTAAACCCCTCACAAAGACTATTATTTTACACATTTAGACTAGTTTGTATTGTAACAAAAAAGAGACAAAAATAATGGCACTAAGATTCCTCTCCTTAGGTGGTTATATATATACACACACACACACACACACACACACACACACACACACACACACACACACAGTTATGTAGCAGCAGGAAGAACAGTCTAAGTATCCTCCCTCTGTGTTTGGTCTTAATACTCAATTTTATGGAAAATGATTTATAATTTCTACTTACAACAGGGCCTGGAATACCACGAAGACCCTCTGAGCCTTGCTTTCCTGGAGGACCTTGTGGACCAACTGGGCCAGTCTTTCCCTGTGGACCCTCTGAGCCAGCTTCTCCCTGTTATTGAAATGAAAACTTTAATAAAATAATAACAGCTTTGTCTTGTAAGACACTTCCAGCTGGTGAAGATCGTCTTCTGAGAGTTTTTGGGGAATCTGTGATGAACCTGCATAGATTTCCCCATATTCATTGGGACAGAATTCATAATTTTCATCTCTAAACATTTTATTTTGTCCTTGAATACTAAATTATGAATAATTAAATGCACTAAATATTAAAACACCTGTCACTGAAATATATAACATATAAACAGAAGCCACAAATAAAAGCTGTAATTCGCACAGTACCTTTGCACCTTTTTCTCCTTGCCTGCCTTCAGCACCAGCTAATCCAGGAGGACCCTAGAGAACAAAAAAAAAAAAAAAAAAAAACAGTTAATCATACTGTCATATAGCTTGTAATTGCATTGTTAAATGGAATATTAATGCAATAGCATAGGGAAAATGTTTGAAATGAGTCCCAGTGCCGAAGTGCTTAGTCTTAACAAAATCCCTTCATATGTGTATTATAACAATAAGCCACAATCAACTGTGTTTGTTTAGTCAGAAAACATCATGAGGTAAAAGGTCAGGTTTTGAACCAAACAATACAAAATTCAGTTGCCAGCATCACTGCTACTTTAATAGCTCACAAAGAAACAAACATTTGCCTTCACTACTTCAGTCCTACATTATTCATATTCTAATAATGCACAGGGAAACATTTATAAAGACTTCTCATCAATACTTTTATATAAGTTTCATTAGTTTCATCCTATTGGCTATTATAAAACTAAACCCATAGCAATGAATCACAAACACATCAGCATCTTGAGTGAGAATGTATTGTATAGTATCATCTATTCATTATTTTTATATATGTAAACTCAAAATAAAACAAATTATTGGAAAATATTAGATAACACATCTCTATATGTACTGTGTGGCAATAATAACTAAGCACTGCAGCTACAATGTAAATGATTACATTGTGATCTATAGATTATAAATATTACCTCTCACCAGGCAAGAATAAATGATAGTGCCTCATTACTAATCATACTTAATTCTGCATTTAGCTGCACCAAACAGAACACTGACAAATAAATGGGCCACTCTGTGAATTCAGGGGTTCTAAACATTATGCATTACTCCCATGCTTGTATATGTACTGCCACAACAGAAGAAACTAGCAAATTTACAGGGTTGAGCAATACAAATGAGTTTATAGGGTTGAACAATACAAATGAGTTTACAGGTTTGGACAATACAAATGAGTGCAAGGTTGGACAATACAAATGATTTACCTATGTTATTTTGATGTCCTCTTGGTCATTTGTTCAAAATCACTTCCAAGTGAAAAACTGCTCCTTGACTTAATGAAACCACTGTCTCATCAAGATGCAAGTGCAAGATTAAATGAATGTAAAGCCTCTTATGTGATCAAGTGGGTTGTTGTGTTGCATTCTCCAGTGGATTCTCCAACCTTCTAGACCCTCTGCCTTGCCTTCTTTATTTTCAGAAAGATTTATTTGCATGGAAGTTTTGTAGTTTTCCATGTTTTATTCATGTTTATAATGCCTATATTTTTTAAAAAGAAAATCTGAAATATCATATGTGTCCTGACATAAAGTGTAGGTGTCACAAACTGTGGTATACAAAGACACAGAAAAAAAAGCACAATGTATTTAGCTTTTTAGTTATTCAAAGCACTAACTCCTAAGAGCTTGCAAAAAAAGCAAACTTAATTTCAAATAGCTACAGGAAAGATGCTGAGAAAGCAAAAGTCTTTACCTTAAATGCAAAACAACCCCTTAATGTGTATTACGAATTCTGTGAAGGACATAACCTGCGATTTTCAGAAATGATTCTATCTTGTATTTCAAGGATTTAAACACCTAGTGTGATGAAAAGGCAGTTTTGCTAATATATCTCCCAGGTCTTTAGTAACTCAGCCTCTGATGTGACATGTTTATATTTATATTATATTGTTCAAGTTATTAAATATGCTGTGTAGGAAGAAATGTTAATTTTTAGGATCAGAGAATATATTGGGAAAATATGATATGCATATTTTTGATGCTGCTAAATGTAGGGCATGCTAATTTTAAAAACATTGCATCCTAAATATACATTTTTGGGCTTTGCTAGGGTAAATTATATGGTTGTCTGGGATTTTTTACACTGCAGGTAGGTATGTGGACTAGGTTTTTAGAGCCATAACAAAACAAACTGGAAAGGGGTTAGGGTGTTGAACTGTCGAAACATAGCCTAAAGAAGACTAATTAGAATTGATTATATCTGTTCCTGTCAGAGGTCTTGGTGTTTTTTCCACGCTTTGTTTAAATATTCTCAACCTCAGTAAACTTCTTTTGCAAGTTCATTTTATAATGAATTGCTATTTTGAACCACAACCTCACAGTTTTAATGTGGGTTTATAGCACATTATTTAGGTCATGTGGACAGGGATTTTTTTGGGGGTACACCAGCAGTTCATTGTTTAGAGCTTGGTGTGTATAATTTATCTACAGCTATCCATACATTAATGCCTACACTGTCTTCCTTAATTGGATGTCTTACAGAAAAATATGCTGCCTGAGCCAGATAGCCCTGCTTTTACATAGACAAATGCACCACAGAATTGAGGCATGCTTAGTGGACCACAATCCTGAATGTACTGAAAAATAGGTAGGAGGCAGTTTGCGCTGAAATAGAATTTAAAAAAGAACATGGTTTCAAGCATTATATTTATTGAGTAATTGCAATGCCAGTTGATGCATTGTATCCCGTTCTGGTGGGTCAAGTGTTAGTTGTGTCAAAAAGTTAACAAAAATATCTATTAAAAGTTGACTTTAAGCTTTTTTATGGTCAAGCAATACATTTAAAACTTACATGACTGTGAAACAAAATTGTATTACCCTAAGATGCAATTTGTCTCTGAGAAACCAAATAGAATATGTCTTGAAGAGAAGACTAGGAGCATGTCTCCAGGTACATGTCCTGAAAATGACAACTTCATTTCCTTTTATTCCTTGGTAGTAATTACATTATGCCATTGTTTTTATATTGCTGTCATTCAGCCCACTTAGATCAATATTCTATTAGGAAGCTATCTCTATACTTCATCCAAAACCTGGTTCTATTTGAGTGAAGTAAATGAGTTTGAGACTGTCCTTGCATTTTCAATTTCACACATAGATTTAATATCCAGAAAAAAGCCCATTAGCACTCTCTTCATTTCTTTCCGGTTTTGAGACTTATTTCCACAGACTTCCATACAATGATCCTGTTGAAACTATAATGCCAAAGAAAGCTGTATTCATTAAAAGCGTGACACCGAAGAAGTAGCTGATCTCTATGCTTTAAGATTGATTCATCTGTATCTGAATGAATAGCTCCAGGTGGTCAACTTTCAGAACCATAGTTTCCTGGTTGATCATTCATTCATTACTTTGCTTGTGTGATTAGACACCCTTATTTAAATTAAAAAAAAACTATGTTATCAACTTCCCCATACCATTCTGTATTTGCTGTTATGAAGAGCACATATGTATAGCTTGATCCGATTTCTGAAGATATAGGCTTTAAAAGTGAGAATCTATAATGCACTAAATTTTTCAACCTTGTCAAAGAGATTTGCAATGGTCTACAATAAACCTTAAGGGCCCACTTTACCACTGTTGTCGTTATATTGACATTAAATTGATTATTATCGTTTTAGATTAGAATCGTCAATTGCTACTCAAGGCATTGCTGTTGCAATAAAACTGGTATGGTACCAGTGGCAGAGACCATTATGCATGTCATCATAAACAAGGCTGTTTAGGGCAGTGATAGAATGCATTTGTTTAACTGCTTCCAAGATGTTTAATGATGTAGTTTATTTAAAAAAAACAACAAAAAAAAAACAAAAAAAAAAAAACTGTTAAAGTTCAACTGATTGCCCTCAGTGGCAAAGCAAAAGATCAATATAAACTTGTGTAATGTGTTGATTTATTTTCTGGCTTTCTTTTTACTGCAGTTTAGAGGGTAGTTGTAAGTGCTGTAGATACACTGTTATAAAAGGCTTATGTATACCAAAATAGCTGGCTTTAAGACTAATAGTGTGATGGGAAATTGGGAAATCATTCATACAAGAAGACATACTTGACCTTTAAATAAAGTCTCGTGCAGACTGAACAAAGTGCGCCATAGGAAACAGGACATCTAATGACAGGTTGTGATTAAAAACAACAACTAAACTTAATGTACATTTAAACCAACTTCTGTAGATCTAACCCTCCCTTCATGATCACACCCAAAATTGTTTTTGTCATTAAAATATAGTACACATAAACTGAACAAAAAATCTGTATACCTCTCTTGTACAGTCATGTAAAACATTCACTGCAAATTAAACATAAGCTTGCTCAATAATATAAAACCAATCCCCTGTGAAGGGAGATTATTGTATTGAACTTCAATTTCTGATGTACGGAATTCTATTTTTTTTTTTCCCAAAGAGACTTAAGTTCAAAGAGTATGCATATTGCTCCTCAGTTAATAACAAGAAGAGATACTGCTGAAAAAAAAACAAAGATAAACCCACTCTTAACCACACTAATAGCCTACAGCAGGGGTACCAAAATACAACATGGTTTATACTCATCCATAGTCCTTAAGAAAATAGCTCTTAGCCTTTCCTTTAGCATGGCTGTGGATATGACCTCCGGTACCAGCTTATTTCTACCATGCGGTAAACTGTAATGTCAAAGATGAGGATGCTCTACTCACTCTTTTACCAGGAGGACCAGGTGGGCCAGCTTCTCCAGATGGACCAGGAGGACCCTTAACATTTAGGGAAAAAAGACATTGAGCTACATGGATATAACAATAACACTGACCAAGAGTAGTGTCCTTTACAGACATGTTGAATTTGCACTTCAAAACCCTGCCTGTGCATTTGGAATTCATTTAATGGAACATCAAAGGAAAAAAAAATAACAGAATTATCTTGTTCTGTGTTCATCGTCAACAGATCGTTGACCAAAATTAAAAAAAGAATATGTGGTGTGTTGTACATAATAGTGCACACGCTAAGATTCCTCTACCAGAATGTCTAAGGTGGGTCATTTATTATAATAATGGGGTTTTAACTGCATCTTTGTGGATACTTTTCCAGGTGATCTGAATTGTTTTAATGAAAGGTAATTAAGTGTGTATTATTTAAAGTCACAAAAATTAAGTATCGTGGTAACTCGTGTGACAGGCTTATCAGAGGGCTGGGAAATGGATATGGTTCTAAACTCTCAGTAACCTACTTAATGATATAATACAGCTTTAGGGTTAGAGATTTCCAGAATTAATATAGATCTCTCTCCAATACGGAAGGTCACAATTATCATTCAGCCATGGTATTCTATGTTTACACAGAGGAAGAATTTTCTTGTAATCATATTTCTTACAAAGCGCTGATAAGCAGTAGATATGTAAAACCATGTGGCTTCCCAAATATGCCCTCTCAATAACCTTGCAGCTTTTTACATTGAGGTTAAAGTTATGACAAGCTTGTTAAGTATGACCACAATACGTTGAAACAGTAACTCTTATCTTGCGTTGGGTATAACATTCCAACTACTTTCACAATAAATACTGAGCTGCTAGAAATATTGAATTGTGTATGTGTGGCAGGGCAGGGACCCTGCATGTGTAAATGTGTACTTTCTGTGTGTGTGCAATTTAAAAGAACTGTTGACTAAGCTGTCAAGTTAAATGCTACAATGTGATAATTAGAAAGTACAGTATCTACCAAAGCACAGATATTACATAAAGTAGATAGACTGCAATGCATATGTTATATACAATCTGATATATTTAATCTAAACATATTTTGTATTTATTTAGTGTAAATCCATATTTAAATATCTTAAATACTTTTAAACTTGTTAAGACTAGAAGTATTTTTCTAATCCTGAACTTCAAATTAATTTTCTCATTTTAATGGTTAAGTTTACACTTCACTTAACATGCATGACCTTTTCTAAAGTACTTTATTACAGTTACATTGTGCAACCTATTTTCTCAACCTTCCATGACAAATTACAAAAGGTGCTACAAATCACTGTTATGGTAATACCAATTCTGAATTCTATACAATTTATAAGGTAAAATAAACTGTCATGCAAATATACTGCACACTGCATTCAATCTACAGTATGTTGGAAGACAGTAGACTGCAGATTGAATGTATGGTCCACTGGTTGCCAGATCTATTGTTATTCAAAATAATAATAATAATAATAATAATAATAATAATAATAATAATAATAATAATAATAATAATAACACTTACAGGTTGGCCAGCTTCACCATCGTCTCCCTTCTCTCCACCAGACCCATCTTGGCCCTGCAATTATACAACACAATATTTCATGGCTTTGTTTGAACTTCATCTTTCTGTTCTTTTCTGTCTGAACAGAGTTAATCTGTGTATACATTATCGAAATATTTATATATAGAACAGCAATATGTTTGTTGCATCAATGACAAACTACAGTACATTATGTGTTACACTACAAACTACAAAAAATAATACACATTGCAATCTTTAGCACCTTAGAAAATACATATAATACACACAATACACATTGTAACCTTTATCACAGTACCTACAAAGATCAGTACAAACATTTATTTATTTATTTTTTTTACAAAATCTTAGAAAATTATTTATTTATATTCTAATCTAAAATTTGTATGAACTATACAATTATATATGAAGCATGTGTAACATTAAAGTGATTTGCTCGGCTGTGTTTTGACACTAGTATACTGCACATAATTAGTCCTGGTTTCCATATACTATTACTTTAACATTGATACAGTATGCATTGAGGTTTTACTTACAGCTGGACCAGCCTCACCAGGGGGACCAGGGTCTCCAGGGAATCCAACTGGACCCTAAATTAAAAAACAGGATACATGCTGATTAAAACAGGTACAGGAACAGGTTATGTTTCCATTTCATGAGCCTACGTCATTAATATTTTACATTGTTTTGTTCTGTATAATGATAATACAATGATAGTGCACCAATACTTCATCGGGTCAACTTCAAAGGACATTACTGAAAACCAGTATAAATGAATAGACATTTAACAGTGTGGGCGCGGAATTTTTCAAGGTGGAATAATGGCAGAGGAACCTGGAATTTGATTGGCTGCACAGCCTAGAATTTCTTCCATTACTCCACATGTGTACTTACAGGGTTACCCTTGGGACCATCGTCTCCTGGAGGTCCCTTGCGACCAGCTGGTCCAGCAGCTCCAGGTGGACCTGATTCTCCCTTCTCTCCCCTCTCTCCTTTAGGACCCTGCAACAGACAGAAAGTCCAATGAAATTAACCACCGATATCCTTTCCGTTTATTCAGAGCAACATCAAAAATCCTAATCTTAAAACTAGGACATACACATTTACACCTGTGTGGTAGGAATGTAACTCTACACACATATGAATCATTTTTTTTTTTATTTCCAGTGAAGTAATAGGTCAGAGAATATATTATCACACAACAATATATGTGTGGAGTTGATTTTGGGTAAGTAATTCATGAGCGGCACAGCCATGAGTGCTAAAATAATGTATATTTTCAAAATATAAAAAAATGACCCCCCCCCCCCCCCCCCCCCCCATTTTAATGGGTCAAAACTAAATCAACAGTTGTCGGGAACAGCTGATTATTGTGAAAGCATTATATCAGCACAATACATGTGGAACAGAAGGGATGGTTACAGTTAACATAATGTCTGTAATATGAAAAGTCTGGTGTGCCTTTAGCTTGGAATAATTACTAGAAGTAACTGAAGGGCATTCTAAATGGGTATAGTCGTGCCATCCCTTATTTTGGTACAAGAGTTTTTTAGGGGGGAGTGACTATTACAGTTTGCTAAATTATTATTCTGTTTTACTATCATGCTAGCTGAACTTACCCCAGCGCCAGATTCTCCTGGAGGTCCAGGGTTACCTGCTTCACCGTGCTCACCCTACACAAGGAAGAACAAGAAAGAAAACATTTAGGTCACTTTTACAGTAAAATCAATCAGGATGTACAATGCTTAATTTGTTTTCACAAACAAGTTCTCCATGAAAGCATTGATTATTATACATGGACACTGTGAACAATACAAACTACAGTTAAAGGATCTGTACAAAAGAAAAGTAATTGTTTACCGCTTTTATTGCTGCGTGACTGGGTACACCCCGCCCCTGTGTGTATAGGCATTATTTTGCATTTGTGTTGTATTATAATATAAAATCTATTGTTTAGTTAGTAATAACATGATGGTTTGTTATTGTTATTTTGTAGCATGGATGAGGTTAAAATTCCCCATTCATGCTAAACTGTAGAATGTAGAATGTGACCATCTCCAGAACAATTAATTTATTGCTTGTTTGGAGATGGTCACATGTATAAAAACCCGCAACTGTGGCTGAACAAGGTTAGTGTGTTCAGAGACGGAACGAGATGTGAGTCGTAAGACGAGAGAGTCAATAGTAAAAACCAACTGCGACCCGTGCTGGTTTACACGTTTTTGTTTTGGGTCTGTTTTGTATCTGTCTATTTATTTTGACCATCATGCCTTTTGTTTTCTATCAGTGTTTTGGCTTTGTCTAAATCTTTTACTTGTTTATTAAATCCGCGTGTCAACATATTCATATCCCAGCACTGCTGTCTGTCTACTTGCTGGCCTGACGTCACCACACAAGCTAGCCTGTTCACAATCGTCATGGTTTCAGGAATATGGGGGACCGAGTGGAATTGTGTTATTATGCACACAGTGGGTGAACAGTCAGTGCTGGAAGGATAATATACAACATATTCTGAAGAAGGTTTAACTTTATAGCATCTTTTGACATTTGTTTGTCCTCCACCAATAATATATATTAGCAGCAATTGTTAGCAACTGTGTGAAAAACGTACCTTCTATAAGCTTGTAAGTAAACTAGTTGCTGGGATGAAATGCAATTAATGGCGCTCATTGCCAAAAGAAGAAAAAAACAGGCTTACAATATTGGCCTATGGTAAGTGTTTTAAATTTGTAAAGTTCTACGATTCTGACAGTTATACTCGCAGAGCTCAATGTTTTAAAGTGAGAAGGGTTTTCATATTTAATATTTCTGTACACTAATTTGAGCTATCCACTAGGTATTGGGAGTAGCCTATCATATGTAATTAAAATGGAATGCTGATATTAAAATATAAAAAATAATTATTAATATTATGGCAGAAACTCAAATGCAATTAAAAAATGCACTGAAATAACTTAACCCTTTGCGGTCAAATTATTCAGCGCCTGTCAGGTGTGTCAGGTCCAATTTATTTTCACACGCGCTGTTTATTTTACAAGGCACTAATTTTTTTCACATAAAACAGGTTTAAAAGGCACTGGATATCAACAGGACACTCAGTACTGCATCTCCAGCCCTGCCCCACTCCTTATTCGCTGTATTTATCATATCTCTCTTCATACTGAGAAATCATCTCCTGATCACTCGTTTTTATCACCAAACTCATCAATAATGCTATCCAAGTCATTATGTTTTTACTATAACATCTTAAAAAGCTTGGCAAATGTCTGTGATATTCTTTGAGCACTGGATGTGGAAGCAGCTATCTTGTTTGTTTATATCAGTGTTATGTCTGTGGTGAAGGGACTATGCGTATTGTTCAGACCCGCCTCCTTATTTTTTTTGGCTTCTCTCGACTTCTATTGGCCTCACTCAGCCATTGAAAGCTTTCTTGGATTTTTCCGGAGAAAAAACGACTAGGTACCTGTGCTTGATGTCTTTTTGATGATGTTGGACAGGGTCTGACATTGGATCAGAAAGGGTTAAAAGAATGGCCAACAACCGTATACCAAAATATGTCAAAGTCAGCACTGTTCTTATGTCTAGGTTGGTTATTACTATTTTAAGTTCAATATTCCTATATGTAGTTTTACCAAGATATTCGTTTGGAATGCAGAACGGCAAGACATGGGTGCTTACCTTCTCACCGACTGCTCCAACAGAGCCCAGGCCACCAGGGGGACCTTGTGGACCCTGTCAACATGAGACATAAAAGCATGTGGACTTTAATTATATAAAATTCATGTAGCAAAAACAAACAAACAAAAAAAACCCCAAAACAACAGTTTACAGAAATATTCACTAATGTGGTTTACTTACATCAGCTCCATTTGGACCTTGAGGACCTCTAGGGCCTGGGGGACCAGGGGGGCCCTGTTAAAAGGAAAGATGATCAATTAGTTAGGGCTCAAAGAGTTAGCATTCTTTAAGAAAAGTAGTATGTGCACCTGACTGCCATTGTAAACAGATACGTTTCTTTAAAAAATATGCATCCACAAAATGATCCTTAGAGATGGAGGTCCAGTAATGTCATGCCTCCCAAATCACTAGTATTTAGGGGGAAAAATAAATAAAATACTCACCATTGGGCCAACATCTCCATTTTCTCCTTTCTCACCTGGAGGACCAGGAAGACCCTAAAATGAACAAGAAATTGTTATCCTGTACATGCAAAATCCATTACTACATACTACACTGCTTTCTCAATATCATACACAGAATCAGAGCCTGCCAACCTGCTGACCAGTAGAATCTTAAACTGACAGACAATCGGCAACACTAAATGGAAAATAATCTGCAACTGGCGGGTTTGGGAAGTGAGGCAGATATTGATAGTCTTACAATTAATTGATATCTGTAAGCTCTTGCCAAATTACGAAAACAAAGAAAGAAAAATGCACACATACACATACAACATTTTTTTCTTATCTTGTAGACAACATAAATTATAACCGAAAAGTATTCTTTCCTGACCAGATGCTGAGAAACTGATGCATAATTTGTTATCTTCAAGGATTGATTACTGTAATGTCCTATATTGGTACTCGTAGTCATGCTATTTCTCATCTGCAACTTCTACAAAATGCTGCTGCTAGTTTTAACAGGGACTAAGAGACAAGAACACATTACCCCTGTGGTAGCATCTTTGCACTGGCTCCCTATCCAGTTTTGGATAGATTTTAAGGTGCTGTTTTTAATTTATAAGGCTTAAAATGGCCTAGCCCCATTTTATTTAAATGATATTTTAACCCTATAAGTTTCTAGATGCTCACT
The DNA here is from genome assembly GCF_017654505.1 of Polyodon spathula. Lineage (NCBI taxonomy): Eukaryota > Metazoa > Chordata > Actinopteri > Acipenseriformes > Polyodontidae > Polyodon > Polyodon spathula. The sequence goes on along the minus strand of NC_054547.1, from coordinate 10,077,632 downwards.
CTGATCACAGGATAATTTTTATTGCTCATTGTTGCTTTTTGTAATATTTATTTATGTTTTTATCCTTGTAAAGCACTGTGCGGCAATCTGTTGTGAAAGGAGCTATATCAAAATAAAGATTGATTGATTGATTGATTGATAAATAAAAAGACATTTGCATTTCACTTCTGCTTAAATTCTGCTTACATTACTGACTCTTAAGATAATGTGGCATTTAAAACAAAATGCTTCTTCCTCTGATGTAATAACACTTAATGAAACTGGCAGACCCAGTGTAGTTGTTATTGTTATTCTGAATAATTACAAGGCAGTGCATTGCTCTGCTTTAATGCAAACCATTAACAGCAAGGTACATTGCCATTGGAAATCTTTTGTAAATGGCAGCTAAATAATATTCACATTTGTCAAAACCTTTAGAATAATAACATTCTACATAAGATCTGTATTCGTGTTCAATTTATGTTTTGTTTAAATATTTTGTGAAAATGCATTTAAATGCATTTCATCTCTGATTTGTAAAGTGTGTCCTTCCTGATCCCTTGGCCCAATGTTCAGACCACCCGTGTGACAAGAAGTTGTTATCAATGCAATCTTATTTATCCAAAGGCATTTCTGATTTTGCTACGTATACTATCATAAAACCCTACATGTTTGCTATTAAGCAAGAACCTACTTTGCTACAGAAATGTGTAAGAGGTAAAAGATGAAGGGCGGCTGGCAATTTTGTGTCAGGTTCACTGTGTTAAACCTTCACTATTACTAACCCAACTTTAACCTAAGGAGAAGGGTTTCCCTTGAGGAGAGGAGTAGATTCTATAGCCCTCATTTCGTCTGATATTTACCCTCCCTTCACCCTTCACACATTTTCAAATAGACAGGTCCCAGTAGCTTCATTTTACAAATTCCCCAGATATGGAATCAGGCAGAACCTTTAGCCTCCTTCTGTCAAACCTCATTATAGAAACTAACATTTACTACAAATAATCAGTGTTTAATGGCATTCTGCCTATAAGGAAAGGTTATCCAGTGCAATGAATAAGTTAGAAAAAAATGAATTATGCCTAATTTAAAGTCAATTATATGAAATGACTTACTGATCTCCTCTGTGTTAATGTATTATTATAATAACAAATGCAAGAACATTGACAAGGTATGCAGAATAAAAGTGAAGTAAATTAGATTGTTAATTTCATTCCGTCACTTGCATTAGGTTTTAGTGCAATCAAACGACCTATTTTCTGAAATAAAATGAACATAATGATGTGCCATCAAAATAACAGAGCTTTGTGCTGTATATTTATTTTATAATGTTACAGCTATTGTTGTTTAATGATGTGTAAAGGCTTCTAATGAGGTGGAATGCACTTCTGCCCTTAATACATTAGTACAATTGTGGAATTCTTTCTAAAAAGGGGATATGTGCTATTTTTATAAATATATTTTCTGAACATTCATCTCTTTTATATCTAAGGATTTATAAAGCACACAAAACATATGATAGTGATACATGGTGGCATAAATATATTGGAAAATGAAATTGCACTGTGGAGATTGATTTTCAAGGACAGTCTGTGGTTGTAAGAGATGGAATAAAAACATTAACAGCCACAGGCTAGCTTAAGTGTTCTGTTCCAGCACATCCATACAATACTATAATCTCATTCCATTACTAATGAGTTTTTCCTTTTGTTTGGCTAGCAACCTATTATGATGATGTTGGTCTAGTTCTGAATATGTAATAATTTTTAAAGGGGGTAAAATACCCAGAGTTGCATTCTGAATTAGATGCATTCTGATTTAAATCCTTTAGAAATCTATGCCGTTAGTGATCTAAATCAGGTTACAAAACTTTCTGACATACTGTGTTTATTGCAGTACATTGACTTTGTGCTATGAAGGTGATCACTTGATGCTATGGTTACCAATATTTGTTAAGATTAATAGGCAACCAAACAGAGTAAATACTTCAATTAGGAATAGTTAGGAGTCTATAATAAATGTTCTCAGGAGCTATTCATAATTTGTTCAGTAGATTCATGTTCAAGAAGATTTAGGAGAATGAAATGTAGAAATCTCATGGGTGATTATGACAATGTTATTGGAAAACATGAAGTTGGTGACTTACCTGAAGACCAATTGGACCAGGAAGGCCAGGGAAACCACGAGAACCTTCATCACCTTTCTGGCCAAACATTCCCTGCTGACCCCTGGGGCCTGGCTCTCCATCGCCTCCCTAGAAGATACACACCTTACATTAACCTAGGCTTGATAAACAGATGTAGCAGTAGATATGTCTAGGCATTGTAGGGTAATACAGATCTAATAACTGTTTTAAGGACCAGATATCTTGTCTAAAGTGGCAGACATATATTGTGAGGTTCCTCAAAGAGGTTAACCCAGGCAGTTCTTACAAGTCATGACCATATACTAAACAAACCCTAATTTGGTCAGTCCATGAGCAATACATGGTCTTAGATATGTCTAGCCCTGGTTGTCCATTAACAGTGGTAAGTCACCCATGGACTGAAACAGGATAATATTTTAATGTCTGCACAATAAAGGTTGTTTCGTAATGTCATGTTCATGAACAACATACCAACAAAGAATATATGGACAACGATCAAGCATAGAAATATGCCAACAGAGACTTATGCTTCTCTGAAAATAAATCACAGCCCAAAAGCACTGGTACTTCAGCTGCATTTACTTTCTGGAAGCTGATTAAATTGTCATTGACAACTGAATATATACTCTTCAAAATGCATATGTGTTTTGAATGCACTTTTTATAGCATTAGTATGGCAGTTTGCATAGTAAAATAAACAGCTCCAAAGAACCTTAACCTGTACAGAAATCATTAAGACATTCATTAATGCCACTTTCAAAGGTCAAACAAAGTTCAAGGTCAACAGAAATCAGTAACGGGTATGCCCACCACTGGCATCGATGACACCCTGACATCTCCTGCCCATGGATTGAATCAGAGACTGGATAACATGCCGGGGAATGGCAACCCACTCTTCATCGCACATGCCGGTCAAGCTCATCCCACACATGCTCAGTGGCATTACGATGGTTCATCAATGGGATCACATGAGGTCATTTGATCTCATGACAATAGTGCTGAGCTATCAGGTTGCCTTGAGCATGAGCAAGGTTGATTCTGCCACTGTCTGAGATTGCCGCCCACACCATGACACTACCACCTACAAATCTGTCAACCTGTCGCACACAGATGGCTGCAAAACATTTGCGACATTGCCTGTATACCCGGGCTCTTCCATCTGCACGTCGAAGCAGAAATCTGGATTCATCATTGAACCACATTTCTCCATCTTTGTATGGCCCATACTCTGTGATTATGATAACACTGAAGTCGTAGTTGATGATGTTGCGGTTGAAGAATCACTCCTCTAACTGGCCTTCTTGCTCGGATACCTGCCTCCCGTAGGCGGTTACTGACAGTCTGGTTGGAAATTCTACGCATTCCTGGTACTGCAGATGTTGTAGAGGTTGCAGTGGTGGAACTGTTCTGGGCTACCGTAGTGGTCTACTGGATCTTGAGTGGTTATGTGTTGTTCCGCTTTGCTGGTATCGGTTCCAAAGTCATCCTACAGTGCTCTGGGAAACATTCAGACGCCGTGCCACGGCAGACTGAGATTGCCGACTTCCAAATGTCCAATAACATTATTCTGTTGAGCCTTGGTAAGTCTAGGCATAACTTCAAATGTGTCTACAGCAAACACCAGTAAGACATGCAATCTGAGAACCCTCCACTTTTATAGCCACATCTCGGCATGTTGCAAGTGCTGTGAATGCACGTGAATATTGCAAGTCTTAAGCAAATGGTATTAATTTTGTGAATATTCACACGTTTTGGCGTACGCATGCATTTTCAATCCTGACAATGTGAAACTCTGTCAGCAAAACATGTTTAAATAAAATACAATTCTTTTCATCAAGTTTTATTGCAATTTTTAAGAGATTGAAGAAAAAATATCTGCTTTTTTTGAAGGTTATATACAGTAACATTCTTTGTAATCTCTACTTTTATTTTTGAAATGGTTCCGCTCAAAGTAAAATGTGTGGGTGTCCACCAATGAACAAAGAAAATAAATGCTGCTCTTTCTACGAATTCACTTGGGTGACAGTGGATTGAAATATTATTTTTACAAATCAGTAATCACACAATTAGAGTATTCTACTGTACATTACCACAGCAGTCAACTAGCAACCAAGTTACTGCTTTACAAACAAGATAAGGATCAGGATACAGTTAATGTTGCCTATCAATTTGTGTCATGTAGGTAATCAGTAATGCTGCCTAAGGGGGACAAAGGCTCTGCACCAAGCCACTTGAAAATAGCAAGGGGAAGATAACATCTTGAGGCTAGTGTTTGATTGTCAAGTACACTGTATAGATGAATGACTATTATAAGACTGAAAGGAGCTCCTGTTATAATTTGCCCTCCCGACCACCGGCACTGCTCTGAAGGGCTGATAGTGATTTTGTCAGAACTGAACTCTGACCAGACTGGAGGTTCCGGGTCGGGGGGCCATCTTGGCCCAATGTGGAACCAAACAGCCGCCGAGTCCCATGATTGCAATCAGCTGTGCTGTGCTTGTCAATTGGCTGGCGTGGGACAGCATGCTGATTGCAGGGGCGGGACTCGTCAGTATTTAGGCAGTGTGCCATTCGGTCTCTCTGTCTTGAACTGAAAACACAGAAAAGACGTGCTGTGTTTTGTTGTTTTGCTTTTACAAACCTGCTGTAATTCATAGAATCCCGAAGCTTTGGAAAACCCTGGTGGATTGCCGTGGTGAAAAAAAAGAAAACAGGACTATTCTTTATTCATTGGAGGTGAGCCAAGAGGCGGTGAGAGGAAACCCACTACAGCAGCACGGAGAAACCCTGTTCTTCCTTTGTTGTTGTTTTTTGTAACCGCAATGTTTTGTTTTTTATTTTTATTTGAAACCTGGGTTTACCATTGCTGGTATTCCAGGTAGTTTTCTTGTTTATTTTCGTTGTGTATTAAAATAAAATCCTGCCCAGATATCATTGTTGGACTAAAAGTCACTTCCGGCTCTGTGTGCTGTCCTTCCCTATGCTCTGCCCACTACCCTCCCACAACGACCTTGTGATTTTAAATCTTTATTAATATTCTGTCTCAACAAGTATGCTAAAGGGCAAGTGGACATGTTGCAAGATGAATGCTATCGATACAGACATAAGTGTCCTATTAGTTTCCATAATGCATTCTACACATTAAACCAAATTTAGAACATGAAAATGATAAAATATAAAATGGAACTGTTTTGTGTCAGGAGGTAATAGTATTACAGAATTATATGTTGACATCCACAGCAAACACATCTCATTAGCTAGTGTAATTATTTACAGCTTAGTGGTGTCTGACTTACATACTTTAATGTCTTAAATAGAAAAATTCAGAAGACTAATGGGTCTTGAGTAATGAAGGAAATGAAACACAACCATTACTTACAGCAGGGCCAGGAGCACCGACAGGACCTTGAAGACCTGCTGGACCAGGAGGACCCTGGAAACAAAGCACACAGACGGTATTAACAAAGAAACTTTAGCTCTATGACTAATGCAGTGCATAGGGGTTTGAAACTTGTATCTACATTGCTGTTGATTCTTTATAAATACTTAGTGTCTTACCACCGAGCTGATTGCATCTCGGTTGTTGTTCTTCAAAACAGCTGTTCAGCAACACAGAACCATTTGCCTGAACATGAGCGTACTGCATTGTTACATTATGCAACGACTGGTTTCATGCAAGGTATTTCATGCAATTTTTACTTGAGTAGATAAAATATCAATGTTATACGAAGGTGTTGCTGCTGCTTGAATTAGAGTATTACACTCGTATATATATATATATATATATATATATATATATATATATATATATATATATATATATATATATATATATATATATATATATATATATATATATGCATATATATGCATATATATATATTCCGAGCCACTGGACCACATACGTAACTTACGAATATACAGATGCCTCGGGGCGTTGTGAGGCATGAGACGAAGTCGTGTACCTTGAACCACCAAGAAGTCCATATATTCTACGTATACGGAAGCCCTAAAGGGCTGTATTGCATTTATAATCCAGGTAAAACAGTGGACTTGAAGAAATAATACAATAAATCATGTTTAAGAGAAAAAAAATGTGTGGTTTTTATTAAATCCTTACACCAAATAAAGTAGTCCCATGCATAACTTTGAACTACACACTAAGTTAAGATGAGTTAATTAATTCAATTAAAACATGTAAAAGAAAGTAAATAATTTTTTTGAGTGTGCACATTGCCATTGAAAAAATACACCAGGGGGCGGAGTTGAGACAGCACAGAGTTATTTGTTTTCTTTGTGACAGACTAAGCTGAACAGACGTGAGGATTAAAATAAATTCAACAATGTCTTGGATTTCAGTAATTTGTTTAAGATCTGTGTCAGAGAGGGGAGGATAATGTGCACACGCGTTTTTCTTTAGTGTTTACAAACCGCTAAAAATACATTATTTGAAGTGACATAGTCAGGGTGAGTGAGCATTAAGACAGTGATTTGTATTTATTTATTTATTTATTTATTTAGTTAGTTTTGGTATCTTCCAGTTCATTTGATTGTTCGGCATGTCTACTTACTATTTTTGGATTTTTTGCCGGTAATTAATCACTCAGTTTCACAGCTGTACATCTGTAAGTGAGTGTAAGCAAGATGGCTACCGATACTTAATTTAAATTCTGTGAGGCAGCGCAGTGATTTAGAATATGTGACAAGGCTCCAACTGTCCGTATCCATCCAATATATGGACAGCTGGAGCCTTGCTCGACCAATCACATTGCTTGTTTCAGGTTCCATTACGAGCCCTGCACAAATGCACAATATATGTAATTCCATATATATATATAATATATATATATATATATATATATATATATATATATATATATATTGGTACCGGGGTATGTATCCAACTTCCATGCCAAGAATGTAGTAGAACTTACTTGTTCACCCTTAGCAGCTTTGCTTCCCTTTTGACCTGGTTCACCAATTTCTCCCTGTAAAAAAAATTAAACATTTATGTCCTCTTTTTAAAGTTGACTGCCTTCCATTTATCTCCAGTCATCCCCAGTATCTTTAAATGTCACCTTTAACATGATTATGCTGTCACTTTTATGCTGCCATTTCCAGTGAATGCCTGGGGGTATTCTTCAATTGATTACTTGGCTTTCTTTGAGAGATTAATCCTGGTATTGACTCATAGGTGCAATGCAGGATATGACCTGGTTTTGAAATCACTTGTGCTGATTTTTATATAAAGAAAGACACATTTCTTTTGGCATCTTTACAGTTTTGTGATGATAAATAAATTGGATGACGATATGGTATACTGTACTTGATAAGTTCTGTTATATCGCACCTTATAAGGTAGTTCAAGACAAACATGTATACACAGTACCGTCACTATTAAGAGTTCATATGTTTGTTGATTCTCTGTATACTTTGAACATAAATAAACTGGGTCCTAATGGGTCATTTAAATGAAACCTGGAAACACATGGCAGATAGATCTGGTTTAATGTAGCACTTGGCTCTAGTGGATAAATAATTGATTTGTAAAACAGCTGGTATGTGCCTGCATATGACTGATATTGATCTAGATTTTAACAAATGTTCTTTACTGAGAAACACAATAAAACTGAATCATAGTGTAATGCAGAAATTCTATTTAATAAGCTCTCTTCACTGACCTTGTCGCCATCTTCTCCTGGGGGGCCTTGAGGACCAGCAGGCCCTGGAAGACCAACTGGACCCTGGATGCCATCTCGACCAGCTGGGCCTTGGGGACCTTTCTCACCCTGCAGAGGAGAAACAGAATGGGTAAGACTAGATCTCCAGCTACACAGTGTACCTATACAATAACAACCATAGTTCATTGTTCATTCTGTATTCAGATTCAGAATCAGACAGATCTGCTGGGTACACTGTAGTTAATTGTTATTGATTTGACTGATGACCCTAGATCTTAAAAGGGGAGGTAGAATTGTATCTGATGATGTTAGACCAGTAGAGTGGATGCTAGGAGAGGTGGGCAATATAAGCAAACCTGTTGTGTCCGAAACATCCAGGTGAGTTGAAAAAGAGAACAGTATTGTTTCCAACATTAAAGATTTTACAACTGTTCTAGGATGTAGTTAACTTTTAAAGAGAAATAGATATCCCATGATTAAATGCATTTCAATTATATGAAATTTTACAGAACTTAAAATCATCTTGTCATATATTGTCTTAATATACAGCACAAAATGAACCCTACAGTACTTAAATGAATATTTGACACAGATATCAATAATTTTATTATGTGGCACAATACCACAACATACTACTGCAAGGTTATCTATCTATTGGTGCAGGCCAAAAAATGTGTAATCATTAATGATTACGTTTTTTGGCCTCTCATCATCTCAAACTCAATCTCTCCAAATCAGACTGCCTTTTCTCCCCCCATCTGTTCCTCTTAAATCCACCACCCTCTCTCCCTCCTCATCCACCAAAAACCTCAGTGTCAACCTCAACCCTTTCCTCTTCTACTCTCTGCACATCTCTACTCTGGCACGCTCCCGTCGCTTCTTCCTCAGCAACAGACACAGAATTCGCCCCTTCCTCACTGACTACTCCATGCAGCTCCTAGTTCAGTCCCTGGTACTGTCCCGTCTTGTCTACTGCAACTTCCCCCTAGCCGGCCTCCCGCCTCTGCTATCCATCCACTCCAGCTCATCCAAAACTCCGCTGCTCGCCTTGTCTTTTCCCTTCCTCGTTTCTCCCAGGATACACCACTGTTCCGCTCTCTGCACTGGCTCCCTATCGCTGCTTGTATCCAATTCAAATGCTCAGTCCTATCTCCAGACTATCATTTATTCACTACAACCCCTCTCGTCCCTCTGCTCCTCCACCACTAGCAGATTAGTTTCCAGAGCCTAGTCCTTCTTCACTCTTGCCCCTCAGTCCCTGACCACCTTCTGGTGCCTACTCAAGACACACCTATTCAGACAGCATCTGTAAACCTCACAACTCTCCACTACAGTGGACTCTATGGCACCCAATTGTACCAGTATTTGCAACAGCTTGTACTTGCACTGGACTGCTCCATAATCTGGCCACATTCTACTACTGCTCTTAATTATAACTAAGTGCTGTATCTTGTTTTTGATTATACTCCGATAGGTATCTGTGGTCACATTTTTTGTAATTGCTCTTATTTGAAACAATTCTCAACCATTTATCATACATACCAAGTGCTCCAGCTGACGTTACTTATATAAGCAAATATGTTTTACTATATGTTAACTGCTCTTAGCCGAATGCGCTTCTAAATGTAATTATTTACTGTATTCTTTATTTTACTCTTTTGCTCTTATTTTAATTTTATTTTATTGTACTTCACAACTGCTCGTATCTGTAATGTGATATTTTATAATGTGCTAATTTGCAAAATCATTTGTAATGTGATGCTTTGCACTGTGATACTTTGTAACAACTGTAAGTAGCCCTGGAAAAGGGTGTCTGCGAAGAAATAAATATATAAATAAATAATAATAAAGTAGACTTGCAAATAAAGTTTTATTTATACAGTAACTCCAATTTCATAATTGAAAGAATAAAAAAAAAAACCATAAAACCAAGTGTTTAAACATTTAAGTAATATCTGACTAAAAGCAAACATGCAACATTGATTTAATTAAATGTGAGATGTGGTATAAATTTTAAATGTGAAGTAGTTACTGAAGTGTGAAGAGCTCATAATCTTGGAAGAAAAAAAGGTATAACTTCTATAATGTAACAAGATATTATTTATTTTTTTCTTCAGTGCTTGTGAATGTAAGTTGTAAATTTTAGTGCTCATGTTCAGTCAGAGACAATGGCACTGGGACAATGGACTTACTGGGCCACCCTTCTCTCCTGCCGGGCCAGGTGGGCCTTGGGGACCTGGGCGACCAGGAAGACCAATCGGACCTCCTGGGCCAGCGGCACCACGCTCTCCTGGAGACCCCTGGAAAAGGGAAGACATCAGAATCACATAAACTGTTTCATGTCACAGCAACACAAGCTTAATGACATTTAATTTAACATATATCTAACAATCATATTTTAAAATCAATTGTGAATTACTGCTGCTAATGGTGATTCTACCTAAAAATCTTAAAGTAATAACAGGTCTAGGCAGGGCAAAGTACTGTTAAATAATAGAATCACTGGATTTTCTATTTGTAACTAGGTTCATAGAGGGTTAAAGTTCTCACCAGTAATAAGCTCATGATTTGTGAAAAACAGAGCCCCCTAATTATAAAAGGTCACTAATGTCAAGTTGATTCTGGAAGACCTTTACTCAATGTTTCCTTTTGCAAACAAATGTTTTCTTCATCTTTTGAAAGTAAAAGATTCCCTAATAGGATAATTCATGAATGCAGAACCCTGTCTAAAGTCAAGAGCACATCAAATTTTATAGCTGATGTTTGTTTGATAGTTATTAATAAGAATATTAACTTAAAATATACAGTGCTCCCCCTCTTTATAATGCTGTATTTGTACTGTGCCTTGTAATGAGAAATCAATGCATAGTGGAATGGATCTATGGGCTAAAATTGATTTATGACCACATCTTTACACAGTTCCACTGTATAGAGGGTCACCAAAAAACCAAAGCGCTCCATATTTACTTCTAAAAATGGACTCATCCATTGGACCCATCAAACTTAATCACCTTTTAAACAGCAAGAACAGAATCTGCAATTGCACGTCGAGTTACCTAACGCCATATTGCAATTAACCATTTTCCCCTTATTGACATGTTTTGGCCTTCAACCACAATAACAACTGACAAATCAACTCTGAAGTGCAAATTCAGACAGCATTCAAAGCGGTTCTGAAAGACAGTATGTGACAGCTCTTGCTGTTATTCAAATTTATATATATAACATGTTCTGAGGGGTTGCCTCTTCTATCAACACCTGTGTCTGCAGCTGTTAAAAGTTAATACAGTGGGACACTTCCTCTTTCCCAGCTTGAGCTTCTTTGGCCAGTCTCTGGATGATTTTGATAACCACTGGAGTGAGGTGGTATAATTAAAATGAATTACCATTTCAGGAAAACATTAACAGCTAACAATTATAACAGCATGAAGGATTTATTTTCTAATGCTAGTGTACACCTAATTCCATCAGCCTGGGATGTGTGCATGATTATTGATCATAATAAAAGTAATCTTTCTTTTTTCTAATTTCCTTTATGGGATGGACAGTGGTCACACAGGGTTTTAAACCTGTTAGCTGCTGTTTGCGACATGGTACTGCTGGGTTTAAGGTTACCACTTAATGTAAGCAGAGTGATTTATAGTGTATAGACACTATATATATATATATATATATATATATATATATATATATATATATATATATATATATATATATATATAGCATATGTTATAGGGTATAACTGGGGGGGGCAGGACTATCCCATTTGAATTATTACAGTACAACCAACAGGTAAAAACAGGGGTCCCAGCACTGAAAAATTTTGTACAACAGATATTATTGGGCCACGTGCTTAAGAATGTGTAATACAGTAATTCAGTAAAAAGCAGGGTTTTTTTTCCCCAAATAAATATATAATAATACAACGTCAGACTTGAGTTTTTTAAACCCTCTCCACAGTGGGACGATCTATAACCCTAATTTCAGAATACCCACTTTAAAAGTGCAAACAGCGTCTTCACTGGAACGACCAATGATGTAGGGACCCGCACGCCATCCCTGGCGTGCGGTTGGTTCTGGCACAACCAACACCCTAACGCCATGTCTTATTGCTTATATATATATATATATATATATAATATATAATATATATATAATATATATATATATATATATATATATATATATATATGTATGTATATATATATATAGATAATATCTAATTAGACGTGACCTGAATGAATAAATAAACAAATTAGCTTTCAGTGACAGGGCACCGACTGACAGCTGTTTGGATTCACTACAGCAGGGGTTCTCAACTTTTTTGAATCACACCCCACTTTATTTTTATTTTATTTTTTTACTTGAGTTGAGATCAAGGAATTCTACACTCTGCTCTCATGATTGTATTAAACATTATTAACACTGCCTACTGAATGAAGTGTTTTTCCATATTTTCCATTGTCAGCAAATATATTTCACCCAAATATATATTGGTAAATGTATGTTTTATTGTATTTAATTCCATAAACACTCAATATATTAGGTAAACTGGTATACATTTAAATGACACTTGTGACTTAAGCACCTGCTGTCATATTCCCCAATATATCTTTCAGACATAGCAGCTGTGTGGTTGTCTCCTTAAATATTGCTGGACAGCAACAGGAGGCAACATGTCAGGAGACAGTGGTTATTACCAACATACCCTGTTCATCCTGTATTGCAGGATAATGTATTGCAGGATAATTTTAGAGGGTCCTTTACAATTCTTTAAAAGGCTACACATTGCCCTCTAGTGTTTACAAATGCTATTGCTGACTGCAGTCACCCATAGAAAATATTCTATAATTTCTTCATTGAGGTCAGATACAGCTTACCGTGCAAAAAAGCCATTTTATATCCCTTAGTCCATAAGTAAGATGCATTCCCTGCATGTCATGTTACCTAACCAGTCCGTTTCTATATACTTAACGCACATTCCAGTATGGGCTTGAGAGAATGCTGAGAATACCTTATCTTATTACAGTAGGCTTAAGCTCATCATTACAGCAGTGTCTTTCTCAAGTCCCAGGTTAACAGAGCATAAAGAAAACAATTCAACTAAATGCAGCCTTTTCTGCAACTTGGCTAATGTTATATACTGATACATGTGCAAGTCATCTTTTTGTCTAAGAAAACATATTCACATTAATTTTAATGTTTAAACGGGTCCTGCATTTCTGAATGGGAATAATTTACTATGACAGGCTTTTTCATACAAGGTTAACGCCCCATGCTTGACGTGAGTATTTCATTAGTGACATGTAACCATAGCAAAAAAAAGTACTTACAATTGGGCCTGAGGGACCCTGTGGGCCTTCTCCTCCCTTTAAACCAGCTGGACCCTGTAATTAAAGAATCAGAAATGTCCAACCAAGCTGCAGAGGGGTAGCAACACAACAACATTAACTTAACATCACAGCACTGTATCTAAATCTGCATGTGTTAGAAACATGACACCTATCAGAATACTATGTTCATTTTGTAAGGATCTTAAAATGCATTTTCATCAGTGGTAGCTATTATCTGTCGATTGCGGGAAGAAAGCCCAGCAAGTTACTAAGACGTACCTATCAACAAGAACAAGCACAATTATGTATCTACATTTTTTTCCTGTTTAGAATGTTAAGTTAAGAATAGGCTATTGGGGGCAGTACAGAATTAACACTGGCTAAGGAATGAGGATCCAGTGCAACAGTTCCCTTCATTCCAGCAAGCAAACAAGGGAAATTGCTGATCCTGAAACAGGCACACGTCTTTTAAACTCAGTGTGATGCCAAGGTGTCCCATGTATCACAGAAGAAGGGAAGGCAAGAACACCGGAATGAGTTTTCAAGTTGGTCTGTCATCAAAAGGTACTAATACTAGCTGGTACACAGTACCTTATTGTACCCTATAATTAAGTAAATAACAAACACAACATATCATTAAATATTGGTTCTTGGTTTACTTGCCCTCTAGTGGGAACAGCCACTGTCAATCACAGAACATGAAAATCAGATGCCATGGTAGTAAGTATTTTTTAGGATAATGGCAACCAACAAGTATGGAGGACAGCAGCGGTTATTTTTGGGGGTTGCCCGTTTCCTACCGTGGCACCGGGCAGACCTCTTTCACCAGGAAATCCTCGCAGTCCAGAAGGCCCGTCTTTGCCAGAAGTGCCCTGGGGACCTGGGTCTCCCTGTTAGGAATAATAAAACACAAGGATGGAACATTAATAATCAACATCAGATCCTGATTGTATAGGAGGAACCATTCCAAAGCATTTCTATCTAATCATCACTGAAAGTCACTTCCACCCAACAGCTAACTGAGCAGGTGAATCCATCTCTGTTCAGCGCCATGGCTAGCAGGTGAATCCAATATTCTTTTCATAGAGGAGATACATTGAAACTTTGTCCTTGTGGGCTTGCGGAAAACAAGGGCCGATTGATGTAAAAATCATGGGAATAATGTGTAAGTGCAAACACAGTGATTGCAAAGATTCAGACATAGTTTTATTGACTGGAGAATATTATGTGAACTGCTGCACCAGCACTGTGCTGTTTTGTAACAACTCATTGGTCGTGAACACCCTTTCTATTTTGAGGGTTGTACTCAGTTGTATTCTCTCTCTCTCTCTCTCTCTCTCTCTCTCTCTCTCTCTCTCTCTCTCTCTCTCTCTCTCTCTCTCTCTCTCTCTCTCTCTCTCTCTATATATATATATATATATATATATATATATATAGCGTGTGTGTGTGTGTTCACGGGTGTAACTACAGAGGTGTCATGGCTAACTGCATAACTTTGTTTTAATTGGCCATGATTATTTTGCAGGTGCTACAATGAGGGAAACTACAATGCTTATATTTATGTTTGCCTGGGAAACGGGTGGCGGACAGCGGGGTGGCAATATAATGGGTAAAAATAGCACTGATTTATATTGGTAGCATTTGTTCAGAGAGACTGGGAGGGTGGCATTATAAAGGGCGGGGTGGCAGGGTATAACGAGGGGCAACTGTATGTGTATGTGTGTATAATATAGTTTTTTGTTTATTTCTCATACTTTGAGTGATTGATTTTATTTGGGCAATCCCACCAGGGAAAACCTAGGCAGAACTGATAAAGGAAAGCATTTCTGCAATGTACAAATATTTGATTCATACTGAAAGCTTCGTTTGGCAATGTTTTTTAAAGATACATTTACTAATACAATACAGCCACCAGAGGTTTCTTGGTTTGGTAATTTTTAACTTAGTGTTATCAGGTGGCCAACTGCAAACCCCATGCTTTTAATGACTCTGTCTTTCGTTTGTATCAGGCAGGAGAAATAAAAGACTTGGAGTATCTTACCTTAGCGCCTTCTTTTCCAGCAGCTCCTGGTAGACCCTGCTCCCCTGGAGGACCAGGGGGGCCTGGGTGACCCCTCTCACCAATGGGGCCGGTCTCACCAGTAGGCCCCTGCAAGATATGCCATTCAGTGATAAGTCAAAGAAATAGGCTTCTGAATTTTAAAAGTTGATGAAGAGGTTCATAATTTGCATGTCTACTTTTTACTTAATACGTAAAAAGCTTGTCTTTAGATTCAGCTAATTCTCATTAACGGCACACTGAACACTGACCCAAAATGCCAAAAAGGATTAACGTCAGCTTGAAAAGAGAGGGGTCAGTGAGAGTATATTTATAAGAGAGCTTGATACAAAATGTAAAGGTTACTTATTGGGTACTTGAAAGAACAGAAGCAGAGAAAAGCACAATATTATTACACAAATCACATGAACAGAATCCCAACAGTTAAATAAACTGCATTTCATCCCAAGCCCAGACAACAAAGCAGTGTCTTAATTCAATAAATAAAACATGTTTTTATTGAGCTCTCCTTTTAGAAAGTGAATCTGCTGCTTCTTTGAACCAGCCAGATGACTTGTTTATTTTCTTCTCTTCAGTTTAGCGAGTTAATCTGAACACTGCTTTGACTGTCTTAATCTATAGTAGTTGTAAACACAGCAGACATGATTAATCCTCCTTCGAAACATGCTGAAATAATGTTAATAGGTAATAGGGGTCTACAGCTTTGAATATTAAGCATGTCTCAGTTTATACTGATGTGAATAAAATAAGTTTCTCTGTGCCACATACTTCAGGATGTTTTGTCTTATACTGCATCCAATTTCTAGAAAGTCGTTACTGTTTTAAGTCTTCAATGAGTTGATATCAAGTATAAGATTTCCCAGACCAGGGCCAAAATAGCACCTTATTATCTGTAATATCTCTTCATACTGGCTGTGCAAATCAACTTTAAGATGAAGAGACATTTGGCTGTAATTTAATGATCAACACAGTCTTAAAGGGCAAAAGTATTTAGACCCCTCCTAGACTGGCTTACCTGTGGACCAACCACACCGCCTGGGCCTGGAGGACCAGTCTTCCCTTGAAAACCCTGGGGGAATAAAACAAGAATGTTTTGATTATTGACTCATCTAATGAAAATACAATCCTGCTTTATTCTGTAACTGACTTCTTGGTTTTTGTTTGTTTTACTGCTTCTGGACATACTTAAATCAATAGTGTGAATGTGGAATGGAGCTAAAAATTCTTGCTGCTAAATGACTGTATTGCAATTAGACATCAATGCCTACTGTCGGCATTATCTAATATCCCAGTACACAACACATTTAAATAATGATCAGCTTCTCCCTCCTGAAGAAGAATAAACCTCACATGAACTTAGAAAACCAAATCTTGGATATCCTCCCACCTTGTACTATTCACTAACACTGAGGAAGGCTTATAACATTGATTTATAACATATACATTTAGAACACATTTGTATTTTCTGCAGCTTTAGAATTTACTATCGCTCTGTACAAAAGTGGCACACATAATCTGCTACATTAGCATGGTAAGGTATTGTTGGGTACTCAGAGCTTCCTATTTCATAAACAGACATGTCACTGCATCACGAAACATTACCTTAAAACATGCCCTGTCATACCTCAACTGGCAAGGGAGCACTGTGTGATCCAATTTATTATCCCTCATGTTCCATTTGTAATATTTCATGTACGAACAGTCGGTATGATCTATAGATAAATCCGTCATTAATTTGAACTAGCTGGGGCTAGTTCAAGCCTGCTACTATACAATGTTAATGTGGAACTCAGTCCGCAGCACAGAAACAGAGTAACTATGACATCTGTGCACCTAGAAACAATTAATATATTGTTTGATTAGACTAACAGATGTTTTGTGCCCACAGCCCATGTAGGTTTCTAAATCATTCTAACTATATGGTATTGCCATATAGTGCGGAAAAATAACAAGCTGTCTGACACCCGCGTAGAATGTTTAGTAATTCCACCAAGACACATATTTCCATATGCAGAAATTTAAGACAAGGTTTTATTAGTTGTAAAGCTCTTATCCATCTACTGACTGGCCCAAGTGTAGTAAAGCTCAGAGATAGGGACAAGAACAGGTGTACTTACAGTCTCTCCACGCTGCCCAGGGTGACCAGGAAGCCCATCCTTACCAGCTGGTCCCTACAACATGAAAAATCAAACATACTAAAATTATACTAGTATTCAATAGCCTATGTTTTACACTTTTAAACATATGCTTGTAACCGTGCTCTTGTTTTACTAGAGGCTGACATGCATGTCTTGATGCTTGTGTCTGCATGACAAGTGAATTACTTGCTCCTCACAGTTACCATGTTAAACATCACTTGTCTGAAGTGTAACATTGATTTGTACACCAACCTGCAGTGGCTGCTAAGATAAATGTAGCCTGGCAAATTATTCTCCAGCTATGGAGTCAGCTTGTATAGCCAAACAAGATGGGTCTGGTGGTTTCAATCTGGTTGAAGCAACAAGTCCACGGACAATATAATCTTCTTTCTCTCAGTCCAGAGCTTTAACAATTATGCCACAATACCTCACTGTTACATGAATGTCATTTAACTTACTTCTCCTTGCAATTACTTTGTACAACCATTATGATGTAGCTCTAAAAAGCCCTCCCTACTAATAGTTATGACAAAGGTTATAAAAATGGATTACTTACAGGGGGACCCTTTGGTCCAGGAAATCCGACTGGACCCTGAGGTCCTTGAGGTCCCTAAAGTACAGAAAAGTAGCTGTTAGAAATACATTACAACAGCTGGAGTTAACAGACACGACTACAGAAAGCAGTCACTGAAAAAAGCAGATTCAGCAATGTTAGAAAACATGCTACCATCTTCACTGAAGCTGTTTTGAATTGAGCAGGGTTGACATGACTTCCAGCAAAATTTAAGCTAGTGGAAAAAAAAAGTGTGATTTGCAAAAGTTGCTTATATTTTGAGCATTTGTAAAAATCAATAAATGCTTCATAGAGTTTTATGATGACAATGAAATACAACCAATCAACAACATTTTCAATGGACTTACAAGACTTGTTTTGTATGCAGATACAAGCTTTATAAATGTTATTATAATTACGTTATTTAATTAGGCAGTGCATAAACATGTATGCAATACTTCCTCAATACTGAGTCACTAGTAAAATTTATCTATCTATATGTTCACTTGTCTGCATAAGCTTGGCTTGTACAGTTTATTTTGACTGATGTTTTATTCACAGTGTACCTAAAGTTTACTTTATTGATCAGTGCAAAAGCATTTCGTTATCAGAGCCACAACATAGGAAAATAATTCTGATGCTATGGCTAAAATAATGAGTTATTGTTGATTTTATACTTTACTTTTTACTGTGACTTGTTACTTTACTTATTATGACCAACAGTGAATCTTTACATATTATGATTTGATATAGGATGGTATTGCATATCTAACAGCTGTTTAGTTACCAGTGTGTGTGTTGCCTGATGATAATGGACTTCATTCATCTTATTTAAGAAGTTGTCCAGATTTCTGGGCTCTTTGGCTTTGTATGATGGTGTTTTCCTTTCAAACAATAGAGTTCAATAAATTGAGAGGGTGTTTTTAAGGTTTGGATGTATTTTATTGGTCCACATCCAAATAACTGTCTATACTAAAACTTTGTTAGAGAAACAAACCAATAATACAGTCACCAAGCCACGCCTTTCTCTGGAGACCTGTCACATATAGTAACCAACCCTTTTTTGTATATCTATTAAGAACAGCCCATACCTTTTGATAAAAGCTAGTGAAATGTTCACCTGTTTTGAAAAAAAAACATTGAGATTCAAAGATTGTTCTTACTCTTTCTCCAGGTGGCCCAGGTGGACCATCATTGCCTGATGTACCCTAAAGAGAGGGGGAAAAAAAAGATTAGTTTTGCTATCTTACATTTTAGTAAAAAAAACAAAAACAAAAACACTATATATTTGATATCGGACAACGATATTGTTTTAAACAGGCAAAATGCTGGTTACCTTTGGACCTGGTTTTCCAGTAGGACCTCTGGCACCACGACCACCACGTGGACCCTAAACATATCATACAAAAAAAAAAAAAAAAAAAAAAAAACAGTCATGAGATTTACAAATACACTTTATTTGTAATATAATATAATATAATATAACATAATATAATGTAATATAATATAATAATTACATACCGTTGGACCTCTTTGCCCCCTTGGGCCTGATTTTCCTACAAGACCCTTAAAAAAAAACAAAATAAAAATAAATAAATAACACAGTGTGAAGACTCGACAGATAACAGCGGTGTCCTTAAATGATGAATTATACAAAACAACTTATTTCACCTGGTAATATTTAAAAAAGGATGAAGATAATTTGTACTTTTACAGACTAAAAGTAAAGCTGTTTGTTGTTAGTGCTGGTGGGGTGAATACACAAGCAGGAACACATGCAATTTAGAGGAACAGAAACAGTTACCTACATCCACAAAGATTGCCTCTACACTTGATTTGTTTTACACAAGTAAGGATCACAAATATTCAGAAATATTGGAACATAGTCAACTTTAACACCAAAAATCGGATACTTTAAAGATCTGGGACATTTGTAGACGGTCATTACCACTTATTTCATAACACAATCATATGGTGTAGGTGTATATACTAATAAACACACTTGTAAGATTTAAAATATGTGTCTTAACAAATGAAATTGCCTTGTTGGCTAGAGTATTCCAGTGTACCATGTACTGGAAACATGAGGTATTATAAATTGATTCAATCTTCTAAAACCACTTAATTAAACATCAACCTAATACCTAACTAAAACAGACAGTTGGTGAATTACAGTGGTCTAGTCAATGTAAGCAGTCTACTGTATCTGTAGTCATGTTTCCATCTGTAGTTAAATTTCGAAACTTCCAGCACATTGTCTAACAGGCTGATCAACCTCACCCACCTCGAGACCTCCCTGATCTGCATATAGTACACTGGTTTTTGCGCTCAGAGATGTCATTCCTGACAGTCTCATGTTCCAGCTCAACAAAGCAGTACTTTCTGTATTCTCAGCTAGTCCATCTCATGCTGAGAAGCTGATTTAGAAAAAATAATTTTTGAAGCACTAGCACAATTTCTCAGTGTGTTATTTTGTTAACTCCTTTAGTGTTAATTTAGTGGGTTGGAATGTGAGGATGATTTTTTTTTTTGCTGGGACATATTTGTTTATGAAGTCAGGAAGCGATGACACAAGTATTACTTTTTAATACAGTGGTTCAGAAACTTTCAGAATTGAGATCCTTGCTGGAATTATAATATTGTGAGATGTTCTGATTTATAAAACACTGCTAGGGCAACAACTGACCACTGGGTGACACTGTGTGATATGTAAAAATGCCATTACAAATAAGTGATTTTAGCCATAATATTCAGATTTGTCAGACAAACTTGTTGTATTCTATTATGGAATGTTAATCAAGTGTGTTACGTTGTATATGCATAGGAGGTGTGGCATTTTACCTTTTTTTTTTTTACTGTAATACTCATGTGTGAATGTAATAAATAAAATAACTTACCCTGGCACCTTTCTCTCCATTGGCTCCTGGAAATCCAGGGAAACCAGTGGAGCCCTAGTGATAGGAAAACATAATGGTGAGAGAGATGCATACCATATACCCGAATGGGCTTGAGATCTAGGGTTTGGTATCTTACATTGAGTATATCTGCCAAACACTTTCTGAAAATAAGGAAATTATATTTGGCATGGTTTTAGTGCAAGAGTGATGATGAAATAATACAATATACTCAAAACTAACTTTACTGATTAATAAACCCTAGTACAAGCTTCTGACCTTTGTGCAGTAAGAAAAGACACAGCGTCTAAGGAGTGCTTAAATGAAAATGGATTGCATGACAATGAACTGCTTATGAATCTGGAGCAAATTAAAACTAGCTTACCATTGTACTCTCAGTCCTGGGAGCATTGTAAGCATTAACACAGTCATTAAAACTACATTTAGCATTTTCAATAGAAGACACTATACACATATAAACCTTACTGCAGAGTGTAAATATAAACAAAATAACTAGTGCTGTTTATTTCTAAGAGCTGCTCCCAGCCTTGATTAACGAACTCAGTAAACTGGTGAGCGGCAATAACTCCTAATGTTTGATCATGCGTCAGAACTCAGAGGCAGCTTTAACTCTACAAAACTAGCAGCAATACTTTTGGAGTCCTCTTTATCAAAATAAATGCCAGCATCTTAAAGAAACAAGAAGATTAAAACATCAATTGTAGGGATGCTGTCCATATTATGCAAATAACATGCTTAAATTAAAACTCAGTTACATTTTGCAGATTAACCTGAACGTCCATCAATACTGATTACAAATGAATCCTTCATTTCAGTGAAGGGATTATGAGGCTGAGAGATGCACATTCTTTGAATAAACCTCACAGTCCCATTATCCTATTGTAGTTTCCTTTTTTACTGGCACATCTTAGCATAGGTATGACCCACAGAGATGCAAGATTTCATTTTAATATTTTCTGCAGTGGGGCCCAGTTCCTTTTATTTTCTTTTTGTGTTGGATTAAATTAATTCTTTACACCCCTAGTCTTCCTCAATTACTTGTACTATCGACATATTAGTTCAATCGTAAAAAAGAAATAACACAATGTTCACAACTTCATATGCTTGAGCAGCCTTGGAGGTGTCTTGCTGCTTAGCTTCTTAGACCTTTTACAAATCCAAGATTATATTAATCTCAGTTTGTATTCTAGCCTCTATGATCTCAGACTGTTGCATCCATTTTATAAGTAGACAAGCCTGAACATGCCCAAGCCCCTCATTACAGCACAATTTGCATGAGTGAAAAAGACAGTAACCCATCTCCACTTCATTCCGTGCTGTGATTTTTTTTATATCAAACCCATTGTGATGAAATGAATTATTAATTTAGGAAGTGTGGCTTGTAATGTTAATGTGCAAAACCAGACTTGTCATTCAGGGTCAGTGAAGGAAAAGATCTATAAAGAAAAACAAAGCCCGTACACCATTTCTTCACCTTCCCTTATATTTACATACCTTTGGACCTTGTCTTCCTGGATACCCGGGTAATCCTGGAACACCAAGTTTTCCCTAGAATTAGACATTATTATTATTTCATTGTAGTAAGTAATATTAAGACCTATAAATGTTACATGTGTGCTTTATTGTCTCCAGGGGGTATAGGGAAAGCTAATTTTTCATACAGCATATATGGCGATCAGCTTTAATTACTGAGTGTATTATAACTCAGGGTACATGGAGGCTGTCTGACTGTCTGTAAGCCACATCTTAGATTTTTACATATATCTAGAGCTGGTTATTCAAATGTAACGAAACTTGCTGACATTCTTTAGCACAGAGTCTTGACAGTATCAGAATATGGGGATAAACAGAGGTTGTCTGCAGTCCTTCCGACAGTATGTCTGCATGTTACAGTTACATTTCAGCATCTACTCGAATGAAACTTGGTTTGGACATTTAGCACCAGGATCAGAATCTGGGGTTTTATGATGGCATCTGTCCATCTAGCTGTAGGTCAAACTTGTGCATACATGGATATAGGTCACGTTGATTTATTTGTTCATGTAGCCGATGAGTGTCACTGACTTGTTTGTTATCAGTCTTTTCATCCATCTAATTAGGTTGCGTGACATTTATTATTATTTTGACAGCATGTACACAATACTGATAAAACTTTTAAAAAATATGATTTTTGAATATACGTTACGTACCAAATATATTTATTTGTGTCTTGCTAGTGCTGCCTCATTTGAAACAGTTATAACAAATGCAACCTTTTCTTTCTTTAAAACACATTCTTAACAAGCCATAGTCAAAAATCATTGCACTACTTATAGCTTTAGCATTGGTGTAAACATGTTACTTGATGTTATGTAATTTAGTAAAGTGGGTCATTAGCTCACCTTTTCACCAGCAAGACCAGGTGAGCCAGAGTCACCATTGGGACCAGATCGACCTTTTGGGCCTTCAGGGCCATCTTCACCTCTTGGACCAGCCTGCCCAAGTTCACCCTAAATACAAGCAGAGCAGCAGAAGTTTCTTTTATGTATGCGTTATTATGCGATTTGAGAACAACTGAATGTCCTTGGTATGAACTGATCTAATGATTTCAATGTTATACAAATTTGTATAGTGTGTCTGTCACCACATATTTAATATCAAAAGTGTTGAGTTCATACTGTACATATATTTCAAACACATATTGTTGTTCTGTATGTGTAGATTTTAATTCACTCATGCTTAACCCTCTACAGCACATACCCTGTCTCCTTTGAGACCCATGTCACCCTTGAAACCTGGGAAACCATCTTCTCCCTGAAAAAGAAGTTCAAATAATATGAATATACAAAATATATCTTTTAAGAAAAATGAACAAAAAATCATGTGTCTGCTGGATTACAAAGTCCTTTATCCGAACCATGAAGTTAGTATTTTGGACCACATAGCCCCCTGCTGGTAGAAAAAGCAGTGCCTTTTAGAATTACATCTTAACAAAAAGTTGAATAGGCCTCAAACCCGGGAATAATGCATGCTAAATGCCTTTAGGCTGTTCACGTCTACATTCAATTTTGTTTTCATCTGACCAGTACCCTGCCTACTTATGCACTCACAAATATAGCACATGTGCAGAACATATGCTTTTAGTATCCCTGATTGTTTATTTGTGTCATAAACTGGTAAATTAATGGTAATGCAGCAACCTTGTTAAAAACACAAGGGTCATGAACATAAACTTGTTCTAAATAAACAATGTGTCACAAACTGTATTTGTAGAGTAAACAGCTCTCTTCCACCCATTTCAGAATTGCTAACGGCAGCCTAGCTTTCTACATCCACGATCAATGCAACAAACAGCAGTTTTAATTTTCTTTTTATATATATCCTACACTATATAACTGTTCTACAAGTAACCTCTAGAACATCTCAAAGGGTTCACATGAAAGGTAAATAAATACGTTGCACAACAAATAGAAAAGAATATTGTTTAGACAAAAATAGCCATCAATTACATTTTCCAGAGCCGTTAACAGAACACAGACAATGAAATGGCTTTTTATGAAGACAGGTGAGAAAAAAAAATAAAATAAACTATGACAGGAATGCAATATTAACCCCAGACAGATGGACTATGGAATGTTCCATTCTAGAATCTTAATAGCAACATACAATCAGTTTAATAGGTCACATTCTAACTGGGAAACCATGTATTGTTTTATTTTGACGTGACCAATTCTGCTATCAACATAACAAATGTTTATTTTTCATCTTTCTAAAATGTCAGCACTTAATAAAATAAATAAAAGCAAATGTACATGTAGCACAAGGCAGTACGCTAGCCTGGTAGAGACATTCCTTGCATGCTGCCACGTGTCTGGGCTTACTCTTGATCAGATATGAATAGGTCCTAGGAGGATACCGCCCTACTATCCCTGGAACATCTGCAGTCGTTTCAAATTATCAGTGGCTTTTGTGGGGATTGTCTATCTACCCCCTGTTCATTAAATCATCACATCTCATGGAGGCTCAGTCAGATTTAGGTCAGGTAACTGTATTTAACACACCCCAAACTCACTTATATATAGTTTCATGAATAGTTTATTTGATTATTATCTCAAATTCTATTCATGAGAAATCAATGTAGCTTTTTAAAAGGTGTTTCTAGAGAACTGTTTCTCTGTAGTTTAAGTGTGTCAATAGACTGTGCATAGACACCTCACAGATGCATGCCGCAAATGTGCACAGCATATTATGATATGTTTTGATTACTTCAGAGACTTTGTGAGCTGTGAAGGCCAGTTTCCTCCTGTAAGCAGAATTCTTCTTTTGTCTTGTTATGTCCCAGCAGCATGTAGCATTCATTCACATATGGGATAAGTGTAACCTAAAATAATTCCTCCACTTAAGGGATTTAAAAAGTCATTACCTTAAAGAACATGGTGTGCCTGCTCATAATTACACAACTGAGTGGACTTGTCCTCACAAGGCATTGGCCTTTCATCTCTGAGTCCAAAAGACTCTTGAGACAGCTGCTCAGTACCATGCTGTGGTGTTTCCTATCTCCACCTAATAAATAGCCCACAAGAGAATAAACCAAAATATCTCAATGAGGAACCATTGTTTGAACAACCTGCATGAAAGCACTGCAGTGTTAAAGCACCTCCAGTTTCATGCCGCTCTTAGAATACATTAAAAAAAGTAATTGATTAAATTTGGTACCAATGATCTGAGGTTATAGAGTCTTGAGTATTGAAGAATATATTCTATCATTTAAGCTATAGTCAACAGCTATTTATCAAAATACAACAGTAACCTCTAGATGAGACTTCCAGTGATTGTCCTATATTGTATTTTCAATCCTTAAAAAATGTGTGAAAGAAAAGCCTTTGATACAAGAGCCAAGAGTCTTCCCTGAACCAGCGGCTGCCAAGACTGATTTGCTGCCAGCCAACCGTGTCCAAGGTGGAACCTGATAGGGGATTCCCAGTTCCTGTTATCCCTTCCCCTTATGACATCACTAAAATATAATGGGACTGATTTCTAAAGTATTTTCTTCCTTGAAGAAACTGTTACAAAACTACTAAGAACTAATAAACATGCATAAAAGCCCTAATAGTATCCTTTACATGACACGCAGGGGTAGATGTACTCAAGTGTTGTGGCTGACCAGTTGCAAACGAGTCAGAAGTCTATGGTGAAATGTACTAGCCATGGTGAAGCGCAATGTTGTTAGTGACATTTTAGGGAATGCTTTGTGGCAGCAGTTTTTCTTTACGGTTTAACCTTAGATGAATATGTAATTATGGGTGTTCCTGCATACATGGATGTTCTCAAATATTATAATGAGACCTTTAAAAGGCAGTATGAAAAACACTATCGCCTAACCATGGGTGCTGTAAATGCTGCAAGACGGAGACGCTGTCTTCAGCAAGAACAAGTGATTTGTAGGATTAGAAGAGAAAGGGTATTTCGTACTCGCATTACCCTGTTCAATTTAAATGAAGACCAAATTAGCACAGGTCCAGGCTCAGCAGCCACATAATTCTTGACCTGATGTCTGATTTAAAAGATAACCTGGAGCCTGTCACCCAGAGAAGCTATGCTATCTCTGCAGTGGTTCACCCTGCACTATCTTGCCTCTGGGTTCTTTCAGGGGACTGTGGCAGCTGTTGCCCAGTCCCATTTTTCTAGTGCGTTGTCAGTTGTGCTCAATGCATTTTTGAAGCAAACACCCAAATACTTATTTTCCCCTAAAAGCAGGGTTTGCTTACAAGCCTTGAAAACACATTTCCATGACATTTCTGGTTTCCCCAATGTGTTGGGAGCAATAGACTGCACACATCTGCAGCTAACCCTTCTAGCTCATCTGTATCTGTATAGGATAGGGAAACACACCTATTCTATTAATGTGCAGGTGGTTTGTAATTGTGCACAATTTAGCACTGCACCCCTGATTAACTTATTTGGCATATATAGGCTAATACAAATTAGTGGTATAATGCAAAATCGGTTGCTGGTCCTTTGAATTTCATATTAACGAGAATTGACAGTCCTCCTGTAAGTATCATAACTTGTCAACATAGCACCGAGATTTATTTTGTGTTAATTGTCTAGGTTAATAAGTAGGCCAAGTTAAAAATAAAACAAAACAGCTCAAATAATTTAGCTTCAATTTAAAATAATCTTTCATTCGCATTGTACACCAATGTGTACAATGCAGCAGTGTGATTTATGTTCTGTTACTGTTAGCCTACAGGCTAAAGTAAAAAGAAAGTGTGTTAGGTATTCATTTGATTTTACTACTGTACTACTGTATTTTTACATAATGTAATGTGTAGCCTACCCAATAGTGTTATTTCACAGCAATGATGTATACATTTAAAATACAATGAGTACTATAAATGTATATGTGTGCAATTATATTGTATTTTTACATTGTATTGTAAAACCGAGACTGAGAAATGTCAGACAAACATGTCCGGTTTTGCAAGGGGCTACTGCATGATTATGAAAAGCTTTTTGATAGAAACACATTTTTTATTTGGGGGTAAAGGTGAAGGCTCCACTGTAGAATCTGATGGGATTAGACTGCCTTTCATAATGTATTCGAAAAATTTTTGCAAGCCTCTCGCAATGCTACAGATCCTGCTAAGAGGACGCACATTTAATTTAGTATATTGAAGCTTTTTTCATTAACAAATTTTCTTTCACTACATATGACAAAATGTATACTTTGTGAATTGTCTGAACGAAAATGCAAATTACGGTATGTTTGCACTGCGACTGTCATTATCGATGACTTGACAGAAACGTTAAAAAAAATAAAAACATTTAATTTAAATTTAAATTAAATAAGACCCCCTCAACCACTGTTGAGAGTCAAGTGTGTGAAAATATCATATAATCAATAATTACCTTTTCACCCTTGCCGCCCTTAAGACCACGGACGCCATCAGCACCCTGTGTGACACAGACCACAGAGTCAAAACATATACATTATGTACACCCATAATAGACAGTAAAGAAAGTTATGGGTATAAATTAACACTAATAAACTCAAATTACCTTTACACCTCGGGGTCCAGGATATCCAATTGGTCCTTGAGGGCCAGACTGCCCCTAAACATACAGAAAATAATACAATATGTGGAACATGTGAAAATAGAAATCTATAGGAATGCATGTTGAATTAGGACTTCACAGTATTTCACAGAAGCAATGACAAGCAAATCATTAAACAAATATACACAGATTAGAGGCAGTACATGTGGATTCAACATTTCACAGATCCTGTAACTAAACAGGTTTCAAAGTCTTAATGTGTCTGTAATTGAAACAGAAGGAAAGGATTAGGTTTTGTAATAGGTTAAGAGGTTTTGTCAGGCAAACATTCAGAAGGGTCCAAATCAGTTCACTTACTTGGGCACCTTTTTCTCCAGGTGGACCTTCTTTGCCAGGGTGACCCTAAAAGACAGTAATCAACATTATACAAAGATACATCCACCACTTAAAGTCTCCGCTACTGTTTAACTTTTGCAATAATATTAAAGTGTTGAAAGTTCATTTTTTGCACATTTCTAATTAATAATGCTATTGGTGTTATCTGCGCTTATCTCCCAAGTTCACTGTTTGCAACACAACAGAAGTGCTTTTGGCAATAGCTGCAAAAAACAAACATCAAATGTTCCTCTCATCTATGAACCCATTCTGTCTCTCTGAAGGGCTTTTCTGTTAGAAGTAACTGCACTCGATTAGATTCAAGCAGGCTTCCCTTTCACCCAGCGCAGAGAAATTCCCTTTCACCCAGCATCTCACCCTTAAATGTAGTATAGCTCTAGGGATCACTTTTTAAATTATAGGGGTCTATGCAAAGTATACGCCGTTTACTCGTATATCAAGTTGGCTTAGTGCAAAAGAACGTGGAACTTTCCCCGTTCCTATTCAATTTGTCAATATGTTGTTTATATGCCCTTCTTGGGAGACTGGCTTGGCATATTGTATTACAGGAGAAAGTTTATTTTTTTACCTCCCATCCTTTTTTTTTTCTGGTCTACCACCCACCTCAGAAACCTACCATAGTATATTTCCCTATATTTATCTGACCTTTCACAGATTACACATTTTTGAAGAAGGCACAGGGATGATGTGAGAATCGACTAATTAAAGTATGTTTTAGTCTGTATTCATAAAACATAAAAGTGCCAGTAAATGTATAGTCCCTTCATATTGTCCAAATTGAGCAAAAATATTTAGTAGAAAGCTTACATGAGGTCCGTCTGAACCAGGCAAGCCAGGGAGACCAGATTTACCCTGGGGTCCCTGAAAAACACAAATAATATAGTTCATTAGTTACATGATTAACTTCATTTTCCATTATATTATATAATAACGATATTATATATATATATATATATATATATATATATATATATATATATATATATATATATATATATATATATATATATATATATATAGTATATACAGTTTTTTTTTTTTTTAGTCTTTTTTTTTTTTTTTACCCAGGTTTTCTCCCC
This sequence comes from Polyodon spathula, assembly GCF_017654505.1. Classification (NCBI taxonomy): domain Eukaryota; kingdom Metazoa; phylum Chordata; class Actinopteri; order Acipenseriformes; family Polyodontidae; genus Polyodon; species Polyodon spathula. The sequence goes on along the minus strand of NC_054547.1, from coordinate 10,048,315 downwards.
AATTTAGTGTGCCCAATTATTATCTGTATCCTCGGCTCACCGCTCGCAACCCCCCCTCCTCCCACCCCCCCCCCCCCCCCCCCCGCTGACTCGGGGAACGGAGGCTGGAGCATGTGTCCTCCGAAATGTGCTCCTGCAAATCCATCATTTTCTGCACTGCTGACCCACAGCAAGGCCACCAGACCTATAGTGCCGGAGGACAACACAGATCTGGAGGCTCCACTGTAGAACCACAGGCGCCCTATCGGCCACAGGGGTTGCTGATGCATGGTGAGCGTGGATTCCCCTGCTGACCTGAGCCCTCCCTATCCGGGCAGCACTCGGCCAATTGTGCGCCACCCCCTGGGAACTCCCGGTCATGTAGAAAAGTAGTCATTGTAGCAAAGTAAATCAGTTTAATGAAAAAACAGTGTGGTTTTCTTATTTGTAAAAATATAAATACAAAATGCAACATCTGCTTTTTCATATGTCATTCTATTTCATACAAATTAAGTTATAAATCCCATATTGAGAGTAGTTTTAGATACAGATTACAAGAGATTAGTGCCATTCATGCCACTATTATATTATTTAAATTTTTTCTTGTGGAGTATTTTTATGTTTTACATGTGATTATTATCCAATGCAATGTTCAGTTGTGTCATCAGACTGTGGACTATGTCATATCTATATTTTGCAGTTTGTTTAAAAATCAGAAACTTACTTTTTCACCAGGTGGACCAATAGGACCTTGAGGACCTGGAAGACCCTGTTTAAGAAATCAAAGCAGTTAATGTGATGTTATAGAAGTGTACAGATACTATGGGGTTCGCTGGAGGAAAAACTGAAAAAAAATGTACTCAGGAGCTAAGTCAGAAGCTTTTCATAATTCACAGTCAAGCTATAATTTGGTAATACAAAAACTGTACTGTCTGGTTCAGAGCTCGTTTTTTTCAGCTCCCTGAAAGACCAGGGCTTTGGCATTCAGGAGGTAACCTGATCCGGTATGGAGCCCCAGAAGGTGTGGCTTTTCTTATTAGAATTCAAGCCACATGAATGTGCTGCTTTGAGCTGCTTCCTTCAGCAGTAGAAGCTCACAGTATAAAGGGAAATTGCTATGGATCCCAGCTAGAAAAAAAAAAAAAGTACAGGCTCTGATAGTTCTAAAAAAAAGCAATAATTTAACAAAGTTCAGACTTGATGCTTTAGTTCAAAGGAGATTATAGGTTGCTGTCATGATGGCATGGTTATTGTTTTTATTTTTATTATTTGTACTCACTTGTGGGCCAGGGATTCCCTGCTGTCCGGAAGGTCCTGGCTCTCCCTGAGGACCCTAATGGGAGGAAAAGAGAAATTTCAGTAACTTCCACTATGCTGTTTAATACTCTTGCAATGATGCATCAGACAACTACAGTAATGACAATCATTATTATTATTATTATTAATAATAATAATAATAATAATAATAATAATAATAATAATAATAATAATAATAATAATAATAATATTATTATTATATAAGGAAATTTGTGGGTACATTTTGTTCATAGGTTTTTAGTTATGGGTGCTTGTTTGGTGTACTGTGTACTTTCGATACCCAGCAGGCCTGACTCACAATGAAGCAAAATGGACGTTTGTAATTACAGTGTGTCATTCTGTGAACCACGTGTATTATCAGCAGTGGTGCAGTACTAAATCTGAAGGTACCAAAAAGCCACTAAAATATTGATTTTCTTAAACAAGATTTATTGTTCAAATTCTAATTGTATTTGTATACTGAACTTCTAGTAACAGATACAGGTAATGTGTTTATCTCATTTCTACACACAGTCGTAGTCAATGTACTGCTGCTGTCCTCTTTGTCAGTATTTGTAGCCTTCTTAAAGAAGTAGTTTTGTACGACCACACCACAACACAGGCTGGTAAGCTTTTTGAATATAAAACTTGGTAATCAAGGTACCCAAAGATCGCAATGCTGAAATGTAGTAGTAGTTACAGTAGGGGGCAGCAATGAACATTGCTTGTGGCACTACAATATGAAGTCAGTTTCATAACTCATGAACCCAGTTTAACTAGGTTAGGTTTGGCTTAAATGATATCAAATGTTCATGGGCTGGTGCCAGGTTCCACAATATATTCATAAGCTTGCCCTTTCATCATTTTGAGATTGGTTGAAACAAAGCCTGAAACAAAGTCAGCTGGGTTTTTTTTCTGTCTCTAGTAACCACAGGATTATCTTTCTTTATTCAATTCAAACAAATGGAATAAGCAGCAGTGACAGTTTGTCAATGCAAATATTTTAATTAAATGCAAAAACTAAAATACAAATCCATCCATACCATGTTTCCTTTTGGACCCTGAGGACCATCAATTCCAGCAACACCCTAAAGAAACAAGGCACAGTTAATGATGAATTCTTCAAGATAAAGCTGAGGAGGTTTGAAACAAAATTCCAATGAAAAGTGAAGGAATATCTTAAAGAACGTACAGGCTGTCCAGTGGGACCGGGAGACCCTCTTGGTCCGAGCAATCCTCTTGGACCCTACAAACAAACAAAAAAAAAAAATTGTTGAGTGCATACATTCACAATAAAGGCTGTGGTTATAAAGATAACTAAGTTTCTCTCCATAATTATATACTGACTCATATTCAAATATCGCTTATTTAAATTAAACCTTAAATGGACTGTTTATTAAAACTTTAAAATTAAAATGTATTATATTATACAATATTTAAATTTGTATCAACATACTTGTTTGTTACATGTGGTTTAAAAAAAAAAAAATGTTAAATAATGTTCATATATTTTTTGTTTTACAAACTTCACTTATTTGTTTTAATTAATAATTCTATTATTTAGGGTTAAGAGTCCAGATGTACTTGTTCAAAGGTCAAACTGTGATATAAAATTAGTTTTAGATTTAAATTGAACTAATTTCACAACTATTACATGTATGGAAACTGTATGTATATGAAAAGGAATCTCGATAGAAAAGACTAGACCATTGTATTTTCCCTTGAAATTAAGTTCAAACCTCACATCTGGATTATCAGTCCTCTGAAAAACATACTGCCGAGCCATTAAGCCTAATAAAATGAACAGTACTGAGCACTAAATCAGATAGCAAAGGGTAAAAATACTGTACATACATGTACAGAAGACTGCTCTGTATAAACAAATATATCTTTTAATGTAACTGTGTAAACCACATGCTATCAGCAGCTCATATCGGTGGAATAATCTTGAAAGACCAGAGGGGAACTAAATGGTTAATACGTGCTAAAGAAGATAAAGAAAATACGTACGCTCTCGCCAGAAAGACCCCTTGGCCCAATCTCTCCATCTTCTCCCTGCAAGCAAACGGGAAAGGGTTAGCTCTCTGACACAGAGGAGTCATCACCAAAGATCTCTGACACAGAGGAGTCATCACCAAAGATCTCTGACACAGAGGAGTCATCATCAAAGATCTCTGACACAGAGGAGTCATCACCAAAGATCTCTGACACAGAGGAGTCATCATCAATAACTGACACACAGAGAACAGAATGAAACTTACTCTTTCTCCATCATCACCAGGACTGCCAGGGGGCCCTGGTGGGCCGATTTCTCCCTGGAAAAGAAAAAGCAGAGACAGCATGTGCTATACTGAAGGCTTCCATATCTGTGGGCATCTGAATGATGGTACCGGTATAACTGACAAAGGCCTGTAATCGCATGTTTCCCAAGTATTAATCACATTTCTTCTTTTACCTGTACATGCAATGTTCTGAATTGCTTTATTAACAAGGACAATGACCAAAAAACTTTCTTGAACAAATACAAAGGTTGAAGCTAAATGTTGATAAGACAAAGAAAATGTTATTGGTAGAAGAAGAAGAAGAAGAAGAAGAAGAAGAAGAAGAAGAAGAAGAAGAAGAAGAAGAAGAATTGTTTCTTACTGGTTTATTTTTCAAAGCCTCTGCTAAAATCCTTTAGCATTCCTTAAGTAAATATGGACTATGAAGGTTAACTTTATTACTGAATGCAGTACTATACTCCAAACCACGATGACAATTTGGGATGGTGGTCTCATGGAAGACAAGACAAGAGGATTTCAGTCCTGTAATTCATTTACCACATTTCTTTTTTTTTTCTTGACAGTTAAAATGAAGTGCTCTAACTGTGTGTTAAATATTCACACATTTTTGCTTTGTGCAGAAAAGTCCTTTGTTATTGAACACGCTGGGACATTCTAAGCTTTTCTTCCTTTAAAAAAAAGAAAAGCTAACATTGTGCTGCTGGTACTGTAATTATATTGTGCGTTTTTTGCATAGGCATCAATGTAAATAAAATGCTATAATTACATATATAAAGAAATAAAGAATTAAATGCATGCAAAGACACACAAGCAATCAGACAAATTAATAAACACACATATATATATATATATATATATATATATATATATATATATATATATATATATATATATATATATATATATACACATAACAGGTTCTAATCACAATCCACCTTATATTTCCTTTTACCTAAACTAATCTTAGGGGTCAATTTGATCAACCATAAGCCACAGATTCATTAAGACAGTTAACATCACTGGGGATTCAACCAGTATTGCTTCAAATCGTTATCCTTGCTTATCTTGGGATAGATGGTTGATGTAATCCAGTGGGATCCCCTTGTGCTGTATGAAGAAGTAAGGATTTATCAAGATTTAAACAGGGGATCCTATTTGGGGGCACTTCTAGCCAGTCTGTATCCCAGACTTAAACAGCAAACAGGAAAATCAAGGCAACTGCGTCGTGTGTTTTTGTAGAATGGCAATCGTCTCAGAAATGATTATTGGTCTACATAATGAAGAGACTGGCCACTTTTACAGAAGATGGGGATTACAGAGGATTGTAACATCTGAAAGGCTTAGTGCAGGTAGTGAGCAAGCTATATTGACCTGAATAGTGCACCAGGGTTTTTCTGTACCATTACTTTAAGAGATAATAACAGCTTTACTGCCCATTGTGTGTTGAAAGACCATCCTGACAGGAAGCAGTGTATGTGCCTTGAGGCTAGGTCACAGGCTCACATTATTCTTAGCAGAAATCCTAATACTCTACATATCAATTCATTAGCACTGTCCGATCTAATTTGAGGAAGTCAGAGATCTCATAGCATTTGTCAGAGATGACCAGATGTACTGAGCCCTAAGACGATTTATTTCCTAAGTAGCTTCAGTACCTCCCTTCAGAATCAAGACACAGCCTATATATTAAACAGCAGGCCTGCTTAAGCATCTTCTTCTCAACAGCAGAAGTTTAAATCAATAATAAAAAAAGAAATTTCACTGACGTTATAAAGTTTAGTAACTACATTCCCATTGTCACTTTTCACTGTTCTCCTACTATATGTATATTCTTTGTCAATTTCTCTTTCTTTGTGTCTGATTGTAGGAAATGTGTCATTTAATTAGCCAGTTTAATGACATATTCACTGGTGTTCTGCACTTTAAAGACATTGGTGTTTTATTATGCGTGACCTTGTGAAGTATAAAGAAATGTTAAGAAGCACAGAATATTGACAGAACACTTACTCTATGACCTTTTTCACCAGGCAGACCAGGAAGTCCATCAAATCCTCTGTCACCCTATTGGTAAACAACGGGGACAATTAAGTGACATATCAGAGTGTTAACCATAGCAACAACAAGTACTTCCATCTAAAATATATTAGAATATTATTAAGAAGTGGCCACAATAGTGGCTGTTAACAAAAATCCTTTAGCCACTGCTACAGACTAGTATAGTATTTTTATATGGACAAGTTATCAGCATGGGATGGTTTGTTAAAAAAAGAAGCTTATTTTAATGGTATAAACCAATGCACCCGACTTTTACTAATCCCTGAAAAAGGCGTTCTTGGTGTTTTACATAGTGTAGACTATAGTGTGCATTCTTTTAGTTCATTATGTTATGGTGCACTGTAACTCAGCTTTCTTCATGAAATTCATAGGTACTAATCTTAAAATATTACATTTCAAGTCAACTTATCTTATCTAACGCTTTGAAAACACACACACACAAAATCGATCATTCAGCTGAAAACGCACCTTTGCTCCTGATTCTCCTGGCATTCCTCTGGCACCATCAGCACCCGATCGGCCCTTAAAAGTCAACAGGTTCATTTAAAATCACGTCAGCCGCAATATGGGGCTTTAACCTCCTGTGTGCACAGGGGTCCACAAAATATTGTACTGTACAGTATGCTTTACCAAGGGTTGCAAGAGCTTATTGCTAGTTGTCTGATGGTTGATCTAACTATTTTGAGGACAATCTTGTTCTTGGTGTTCTTGGTGTACTTATTGGTCTGCTAATATATATATATATATATATATATATATATATATATATATATATATATATATATATATATATATAGGGTGACAGAGGAACTTACCCTTTTGCCAGATTTGCCTGGAGGACCAGGAGGACCTTGAGAACCACGAGGACCCTAATACACAGAAACCAAACAGTTAGAATTACATTACATGTGATGGTCCTTATTTGCACATCTTTCTAATCAAGTCTTTATAGATTAATTTGAAAGATGTGCAAATGAGATAACATTATTTATGAAATGAATTAAACACTGTACAAAAAGATGTATCTTTACCTGAGGACCTGGATCACCACTATCACCTTTAAGACCTGTTGACCCAGGGACACCCTGCACAAAATAAATGAATACATATATAAATGAAAGGAAATAGAGACAGGAAATAAGAGCAACAATAACACATTATAGTAAACAAAAGGTGGTGCTGCTGAGCAAAAAAAAAAAAAAAAAAAAAACATGTTGATGAAAATGATCTGCCAACAAACTCCAAGCTCTGTAAATTGAACGTACGATAAAGACAGTAAAGAAGACAAACAGGAACTGTCAGGTCCTGCATGGTTTTCTAATAATTTGTATTACAGAGGTTCATAACTTTTTTCAAAATGGAATACGTGTTCTTTTTGTAGACAGAACAACACCAAAGATTTGCAATTATAGTGAAAGGTTACTAACAAGTGCAGCTGCTCTAATAAAATGATAATGTGTCTTAGTGCTATAGGCCCTCCTTATGCAAGTCACTATGAGAGATATAATTTATACAATGAACACTCAATTACCAAACACCTCTTTTTTCTTTCTTTCTGTAAACAGCAATGTTTACTTGACCTAAATGTATTTTCCTTATTTATTTATTAGTAACAGTCTGACATATGTCTTTATATATGTTGCATTGTATATATGTTGCATTATATGGTATTAAACGGTTGGCATAGTCATTCATGGGAATTTACAATACTGTGCAAAAAAAGTGTTAGACACATTCAGGAGTTACAATATATCGATGTTAGGAGCATCAACAATTTACTCAAAGCCTCCACTAGTGTGTTCCACTATTATAGTTACTTTGACTGTTATTAATACTGCTTAGTTTGGGTGAGAAGAAACCAAGCTTGTCATTTAGCAATCTAGAATTCACATTGATCAGAATCTTCAAAAACACAACAACTCAAAATAAACTATTGATGAGCAACTAATACGTAGTGTGTTGATGGTGTGGGTTGATTCTGTGGTAGTATTAAAGCAGGTTGATTCTAAGACTTTTGCACAGCAGTGTATACAGATATTATTTTATATAGTAAATCCTAATTCTGAAAGCACAGTCAGCATCAGCTTGTTGTCTCATCCATGGGTCATCTGTGTAAAGGTGTTATGAAAGCTGCTTCTTCTTCTTCTTCTTCTTCTTCTTCTTCTTCTTCTTCTTCTTCTTCTTCTTCTTCTTCTTCTTCTCATACTAACAATTACTAAAATGGGTGACTAATTCCATCAACCTTGCATCGCCACGTGTTTTGCAGACTGAATTTTGAACAGAATTATGAATGGTTCTAATCACCTCTATTGATTCCTGAGCATAGATGAACGATACATTATTTAAGTCAGCTTTGGGTATGCCACGGTTACTGGAAACTTACCACAGGACCAGACCTTCCAGTGAGACCCATTGGACCTGATGGACCTCTCATAGCAAGCTGAAGAGAAAAATTAAATAAAATAAATCACCTAGAATTCGATCATGCATCTGTACACAACACCACTGAGATTTCAATTCTGCATTTAGACTGGTCAGATCTGGTTGTTTTGTTGGTTTTCAGCTGGTGATGCTGCTTTAACATATATTAATTCTGGCTACAAAGAAAACCATTATGTCTCTGTAAAAGTAACTATCATAGTCATAACTAGCTATGAGGACACTTAGGTCGTGTCCTCCGTTGTTTTTTTGCATCATCAATGCTGATGCTCATGTAAAGATTCTTGTAAAGTACAAAAGACTACTTAATTTTCTCTGTTCGTTTGCCGTGTAACATAGTGTTCTGGCAGAAGCGAGGAAGGCAGCTCATCCTCTGCCAGGAGTAATTAAACTGTATGCTAAGTTAATCATGTCAACACCATTCGCCACTTTGGCATTTTTATATTCCACAAAGAAGGCAGCAACTGACCAAACAGGCAACTTGTCTACACAACTGAGTAGTCAGTTTAGACTATGATCAAGATTGAACCAATCCAAGGAAGGGGATAAAACACAAAATGTACATGCAGCAGCTGCGTAAAGGGTTAGCTGACACTTACCCTGGCTTGAGAGAGAATAGCCTGGGCCTGAGCTTCCTGGGCTGAGACAACTGGTCCTTTCTCTCCATCTCCACCGAAACGGAACTGCAAAAGGGGAGGGAGGTTATGAAAATATTTTACATAGTACAGTGCTGCATCAGGCAAGTTTTGTTACATCAGGTCCCTAAGATTATTATGGTATATCCCTAGTTAAACACATGTTTTAATAGCAACAGTTAAAAATTAGCAGATTTCAATATTTAATTATTTGGGAATAAATTCCTATAAAATGCTCCTTAATTATATTGCACATTGAAAGAATCATTATTCACATGAACTGTCACTTAAGAAAGTGTGGTCACTGTTATTTCTTTACCAGTGTTTTGACATTAGGTGCACTGCAAGAAAAGTGAAAGAATAAATGTGAGCGGCTTACTGGCAGCATGAGCATGGTACCTGGAGGCCCAGGCAACCCATCAGCACCTGGGAGACCGGCACGGCCTGCAGGGCCCTGTTAGAGAGAGGAAATACATCATGTTGAAAAAGATTCAGCAAGACTGACTGCAACCACATTTAATTTGGGCTTGGAACCTTTTAATACATTTATTATAATAATGCTGAAGAAAAAAGCTCTTTACAGCCTGGGTTAATGTTTTAATTTAGGGGTTTATGACAATGTTCTATTTATTTATTTATTTATTTATTTATTTATTTATTATCCAAAATCTCAACAACCTTATTTATTTTATTAGATTTTTTTCCCTGGGAAATTAAAAACATTTAGATGGAAAAGTTTATGCAATACAGTACATTAAGCTAATTTAATTTGACAATTAAATCCAAAAATAATGTATAATAATGTATTATAATCCACTGATTCATTTTATTCCCCCAGGAAAATAGTTACTTTGATGGGGCTCATAGGAATAGCACCTCTGATCATAGGAGATACTACCTGAAATATACTTGTTAGCTGAACATTGTAGAAACCAAATACACTGGTGGATGTTGTTTTGGAGAAACCAGGCTGCTTTGGTAGATTACATAGCTCTGTACACAATGCATGCATGTATGTATGTATGTATGTATGCAAAAGTAAAACAAATTATTATTATTATTATTATTATTATTATTATTATTATTATTATTATTATTATTATTATTTAGAACCTATGAATAGTTAATCATTTCAGAAAAACGTATATTAATTTTACAGCAGTCCCTATTTATTTCAGTTAGCCACAGAAGGAATGCCTAAAAAATGTTGAGTTTTAAGAGAAGAAAGCAATGATACAGCTAAGAAAAAAAAATGTGCAGCTTGCAGCGGCACTCATCCTGCTTTTCACTTTCCATCAAATTCAAACATTTCAGGGACCCGCTAAATTCCTGTCCTGCGTGTCAGGATGAATGTATCTTTTCTTTTCAGGAATGCAAGCCATCAGGTCTAGAGTTCCTCTAAATAACTGTAACCCCTTCATTGGCTAGTAGTGTGTGTGTGTGTGTGTGTGTGTGTGTGTGTGTGTGTGTGTGTGTGTGTGTGTGTGTGTGTGTGTTGTAAAGACAATCACTGAATGGATGACATTAACTGTATGTTTTTTAACAATTACATGTCTTTTAACTTCACTTCATTAAATGGCACAGAAAAGTCTTACCCTGTCACCGGGATCTCCGGGAGGACCAGGGGGGCCTTGTAGACCTGAAGGACCTGGAAGACCCTGAAAGAAACGAAGAGCATGCTTGAAATGCCCCAAGAATGTGTTTAAATACATACGCTGTTAGAACAGTCGTGGTCAGAAATCAGGAACGCTTAATGTTTAATAACTCTAAAAACTTTGAACTCATTCCACTTCTCCTTTTGAGTTCCTTTTTGAAAACTGGAATTTGAACTAGTGTTTACATAGGACAAGTACAAAAGCCAGCAGCTTCGGTTTTTTTTTGTTCTAAAAACTGTAGTACTTACGGCGGGACCTTCTGGTCCTGAGGGGCCTTCTATAAGCATTCCCTGCAAAAAAAACCCCAAAAAACAGCAGTGCTTATAATAAGTCATAAATCATGGAACAGTATAACAATCTAAAAAAAAGCTGTTTATACAAGGTGTAGTGTCATTAAATTAGGCTCATAGTATTATTAAAATGTGGGAATTACCATCATTTTTTTCACCTAGAAAATTAAAAAAAAAACTACATTTAAACAGATTAATATCTCCTTCATGAAAAAAATTTAAAAAACTAGGTAGTTAAATGTAGTATGTTTAGCCTTATTCCCTCCAGAAAATATATATGTCTGAGTGAATAAAGTGGGTTGCAGTATAATTAGGTTAATAATATAACTTTATACTTACAGGTTCGATGACTGCTGGTTCACCTTTGTCTCCCTTCTGCCCAAAAAACCCTTGGCCATTTACCTACAGACACATTTTGAAATAGATAATATGCATTTTCTTCACCCAAACCCTCTATATATATATATATATATATATATATATATATATATATATATATATATATATATATATATATATATATATATATATATACTCGTTGTCTCTTGCTTTGTCTTTAGAAATTCAGAGTGAAATGTTGTGAATTGTGGACTATTACTGTATATTACTAAACAGGTTATAAACTCTTTATGTGAGTTGTATTCACAGCCATTGTACATCAACAAGTTCCTAATAAATTCAACTACATTTAAGCGATTCAATAGGCACTCATAAGGGTTTGCAACCATCGTTTCTAAAGTTACTGACTCGTCACCGCAGAGGGTTAGTCAGGCTAGTGTTAAAGGCATTTTGGCAGTTAAGTGAGGCGAAAGCCAAGAGTTACTCTCAAGTGGCTTGTGCCCATCTGAGAATTGAGATCGTACTTCTGTGGGCAGTTGCCAGGCCCTCATCTTTCATGCAGAATTATTTTAGCAGCAATATTAAACATAATACACTGTATGTATTCAATCATTGGGGCACATTACTTTTTATTTGTTTTTAAAATCATCTGCCCATTTCAAAAGTTGCATTTCCAAGTTCTGTCATCCGATGCCTTTGCAGTAAATCTGCCAACATTTAGCTCTCCGGATATATATCTATGAAATCTGACAACCTTCAACATTTCTGCTACTTGTCTTTCCATGCCATTTGTCATTCACTCAAACGGCAAGTAAAATGCAACAGACGTAGTAGACGAACATGACACACATATCCAACAATACTGTAAATTCAATGCTAGATGATTTGTTAAACTGACCCATAGCCCATGTGAGTTTCACGTTCTGCTGTGGTTCTATGCAAACATTAACCTTTCGGCATGCAGACTTGGGGTTGGACTTACTTTACTCTCTGTCACATCAGTCTCAGCTGGAACACCCGGCCCAAACTCCTCCTGTGTAGTTGGTATTTCCTCTTTATAGTCATACTCCCCATATTCCTTTTTATCATAATTATTAAGGTCATACTCATTAAGATCATACTCCTTAAGATCATGTTCCTTAACGTCATATTCTTTGAAGTCATACTCGTTGGCTCCTTGATCCACAGTTTCCCCAGCTGCCCCAGATTCCACTTTTTCCCCAGTTGCCACGGTTTCCACTGTTTCCCCAGTTGCCACGGTTTCCACAGTTTCCACCGTTTCCTTGGTTTCCGCGGCTTCCTCAGGGAATTTTTTCTCCACACCATAATCCTCTCCAGTTACATATTCATCAATAAATTCTTCTTCGACAGCCTTATTATTTCCAGGTAAAGCACCAGAGGGTTGCATAATGGGAGGAATATGATTGTTAATTGTTAGTCAAGCAGTTGAAGCACATACTAATCCTACTGCTTTACTACTAAAGGAGCCAAAGGCGATTAAAAAAAATTAGCATACTTTTTGTTGTGGCATTTTGATGGTAACATGTAGTTAGACACTTATTACATGGTAATTGCGTGTGTAGTAACAAGTCAATAATGTTTTAAGTTACTACTACAGAACTACAGGCCATATTCATAAAACATTAAGGACTGTTTTAGGAATGTTTTTAAGCTCTGTTTTTGAAGAGTGTATAGAAACCATTCTTCAAAAATTAGAATAATCAATCTTTAAAACAGGGGTTTCATATAAACTAAACTAAAAAAAAAAAAAACCTTATCAATAGTTTTTTTTTAGAATTCCTCAGGAACTTCCTTGAATCTTATATTATATATATATATATATATATATATATATATATATATATATATATATATATATATATATATATATATATATATATATATATATATGCATGCACTTTGGCTCCTTTTTGTTTTGCTTTCAACAGCAGTATACATCTTTATAATGTAGGGTTTAGAATTCCCTATTCAGGTACATTGAGGACATATAGATGATCACAACCTACTAATGGAAAACTTTACCCAACATTATGGCATCAAGCTGCTGTATTAATTATAGCAGAAAGGAAAATAAATGAGTAAGCAGTAACCATGCCTGAATTTTTTATTTGCTTGGGAAATTGTGTAATATAAATGTTCCTTTATACACTATATCCTTTTTATCCTTTTTTTGAGCAATATTGTATTGTTCAAAATCCAGTTATCGGGTATTGCGTCAACATTTATTATAACACACACACACACACACACACACACACACACACACACACACACACACACACACACACACATATATATATATATAATATTTTAAAAATGACTACAGCATGTATTTATTTGTTGATGTAATAATCATTTAATAAGAGATACACAAAGACCCAGAATAGAAAAATGCCTACCATGAATCAAATTCAATAAACATTTTAGCTAATTGGGGAAGTTATAAGTTCCTACTTTATTTGTCAAATCAATCTAAATCCAAATACATAGTGCTGTAAAAATTCTAGGTACTGCAAAAAGTCAGACAGAATGTTCTGGGCTCAGCACACCTCTTAATGAAGTCCGACACTTCAGCAGTTCTCTTAAATTGCAGGCTTTCCAAAGTTTCGACCTCTTATGCCATGCATCAAAATTGTGTGGACAGCAGAACAAGAAACAGAGACTGAAGGCATCTGATTAGCCAACATGTCCTGGAATCAAATCAGCATCTGGCGGAATAACTGAAACGTGTTGATCAAAATTTCCATTTTAAATCACTGGAACTACACAATCATCTTATTACAATGCATATGTGCGGTATTTATGGTAAGCAGAAACCCTTCAAACTTAGTTAAAAAATCAGATCAACATTTCAACCAGAAGTCAGTGTCTTCTCCGCCCTGTCAAAACATTATCCTCATTTAATACTAAGTTATTTTTAGTTCTGATTGAGGGTTTATTGTAATAGATGATTTAAATGAGTTATAAGTAGCACAGTTTGTTAAATAAAAAGCAAAATTAGTCTTCTAATGAGCTATTGAGCAATTGTTTATTGATGTGTTTCTGTATCATATGGTATTTTAATCATGGATAAGGCTGCAGCATAACAGTAGTTCCCTAAATAAACTCACACATATATGGGGGTATATGGGGTCTTTCATTGTGCATGTATTTATGCTTGTTCTGTTAAAGCCCTAACATTTAGTGCAAGATTTTACAAAGGTTATTAATTCAACCACTGGTAGATCATGAAATTAGTCTCAGCATTGTTGTACAGTTTACCAAATATATGCATTAGAACATGAAACTAACTGCATTTTTTTTTTCTGTCTGTAATAATAACAATAAAAAAAAATGAGAGTGAAACTGTAAGTTCAATATATAGAGTATATATATATATAATATATATATATATATAATATATATATACTATATATATATATAATATATATATTGTGAACACTTTTTTATATAGTGAAAAGGGCAACCTGCCATGTGGCAGTTTTCCTATAATAATTAATAAAATGTTCTTTGAGAATGCCATCTTGTGGACAAATATTGCAATTGCACCTATTAACATGATAAATGGATCAATTGTGTAAGTTCAATAATAAAAACATCTCCAAAAAGAGTGAGCTGTGTGTATTTGTATCAACCAGAAGCCACTGGTGCATTACTTACAAAAACTACCTTTTTCCAAGGAAAAACACAATAAGCTAAATATTAAGTGATACAACCTTACCCATTATTAAAAGTTTCTCTGGATACAAGGATTTGGTTTTAAGAAGGACTAGCTGGATAAACGTACAATACCTCCACTGAATATATACTGTACATATGCCCGTTAACACCTACCATATATGTCCTCGGGCTTAAAATTCTTCAAGAAATGACTTCATGGAAGCAAAAATAGTTGAACTCACTTTTAAAGACCAGCAGCTCTTAAATATTTACCTCGTTCTCCCCGGCTGAAGCAGTGGGAGTTTCAGTCTGATGACTCTCCACGGTTCCATAATCGTACTCTTCTGTTTCATCAACATTGTTGACCTAAATTCATATTACATTGAAAGACAAAAGGGAAAATATCAGTTCCAACAGAAAGGGCAAAACAATTAAGTGAATCATGTTATTTGCTAGGTTCTACTATTAGCCAGTGTTGTGTGTATCTAATGGGGTTAGGGATAGTAATGTGTATCATCAGAGATCTTCCAGTCTAGCTCACAAGAAGATCTTGATCGTCTGGTCTATCATTACCCCTAGATTGACTGATGTTCTTGCTGGTGCTGTTGCTTGGTAACCGGGCATCGCTGTCTTCTTAGCTGCTAATTTTTCAGATTTTTTGGACGTGAACTTTACAGGTTTGTCCTTAGTTTTAGTGGGTTTTTTCGCTTTCTTCTTTTTGCTGAAGGAATTTGGTTTCTTTTTCTGAAAAATGTGGTGAAAGATGGAATGGAAAAACAAAACATGAATAAGGATGAAAGTGAAATGGAAAAAAAGAAGCATGGCGGGAGAATGGTACTGTGGGGGGGTTGAGAACACCGCGCCTGACCTGAAAGAGAACTGCTATTTATTTATTTTTTGTGAGATGAGGAGAGGTGTAAAATGACATGAAGCATGTCAGATGGACAGGTGACATGGAGAGACCACACAAATGGTGCCACATGATGAATGACAGCAAGACACTACATGACAAACAGGCCAGGGTTTATTTTTACCTCTGGTTGAGCTACTGCTTCTTCTGTTGGGGGGCTGTCATTTTCAGTAAATTCTCCTTCACTGTATTCATAGTCGTATTCTACTAAGTCATCAGTAGTGTACTAGATTGCAAAAGGGAAAATCCAGGCAGAGTAATGTTAGCAAAAGCAAATCAAACTGAGCTGCATTAGAAAGCAACTTTAGCAATGAAAGGTACTACAAATATGTCAGAGTCATAAAGATTTTGATATATTTGTGTCATCTTTAAAGGTTAAAGTGAAGATCAGTGTTCATTGAATAATGTATTGACAAATTTAATATTTTTTGTCAGCACTTTATTCAATAAAACTGCTGGCACATCTTTTAAAATATTATTTATATATATATATATTTTATATAATATATAGATTATATATATATATATATATATATATATATATATATATATATATATATATATATATACACACACACACACACACACACACACACACACACACACACACAATGCTCCCTCACTGTAATGTGGGACACACAATATAAGCGTTATAACCGAAGAGTGTTATAAACGGAGGAGGGGGTTGGGTGGAACACATAACACACAGCTGACTAAAATGCTTAATAAAATAACTCCTTCTCTATAATGCACTTATAGTGAAGCAAAAATGTGTTTCTGTGAATGAACCATGCATAAAGCAACATGTAATCAACGCTATATTTTAAAAAAGCTAACATTCCCACTAGTGGATCATTTTAATTAGCAGTTTTTAAACTATAAATAGCCTGGCTAGACAGCAGTCAGGAGTTCAGATCGAAGTCACAGACAAGCAAACCAAGTGCAAGAAGGAGAGCCGGTTGGGAGGGGAAGAGGGAATGGGCTTGCCCCAGGATCAGCTGCTGGAGTGGGGCTGAAGCGAAGTTGAAGCATCTCGTCTCCCAGAGAAAGCTGCAGCTCCACTCGCAGCAAAACAGTAAATACATCAGGAAAGATAACCACATAATAGGCCTAATATTTATTTAGTTATAAAACAAAATCTAAATAAGATGTCTACGATATAAAGTGCCAGCTCAGCTTTTCATCAGTTCAGATACTGTATCAAAAGGGAGACTGAAACGGAAGTTAGACTGAGAAGTTGTTTACAGTTTGACAAAACCGGTACTATATATACTGTAGAAATATTGCATGAATCACTAGTATAGGGAATAGGGGTACAAGCTGTAGGAGCGTTATATCCAAGGCACGTTATAATCAAGAGCCTTATAGCGAGGGAGCACTGTATATAAAAGAACATAAGAACATAAGAAAGGTTACAGACGAGAGGAGGCCATTCGGCCCATCTTGCTCGTTTGGCTGTTGGTAGCTTCTTGATCCCAGAATCTCATCAAGCAGATTCTTGAAGGATCCCAGGGTGTCAGCTTCAAACACATTACTGGGGAGTTGGTTCAGGACTCCCACAATTCTCTGTGTAAAAAAGTGGCTCCTATTTTCTGTTCTGAATGCCCCTTTATCTAATCTCCATTTGTGACCCCTGGTCCTTGTTTCTTTTTTCAGGTTGAAAAAGATTGCCACATAGTCTTCTTTGATATATATATATATATATATATATATATATATATATATATATATATATATATATATATATATATATATATATATTAATATATATAATATAAGCAAACATTCCTTGCTGTCCTAAATATATCAAACACATTTAAAGCTTAATTTAACTTGCTTTATTTCAATTTCTCTGCTCTCAACCGGAAAGTCACTCAGGGTCGTTTCAATCAAATCGTCTTTTGCACTAAAAGAGCCTGGCTCCATCAGAGGACCATCAGACATGTCTAACATATCTGAATCCAGTAAACTACCAGAGGCAATCTATTACTGCACACACAGGTAAAAAAAAAAAAAAAAAAAAAAAGGAGAGAGCGAGAAATAAAACAGAGAAAATTAATCTTAAAATGCTAACATTTGATAAACTCTTATCACATTTAAAAAATGTAGAGGGGGAAAAAAAAGAAAATGAAAAATAGTAGTATTTGCACGTAGTTTTCCTGGTGTTGGGTTCACAGCCGAGTTGAAATTAATCTTGTGTAGTTTATAAGCTGTAGCAGTTTAACAACAGAGAGCCGAGTGCAGTTAAAAGGCTGATACCAAAGCATTCATCAAAGTGAATGCATGTCAGTCCCAATGCAGCTGCTCAGCTAATACAAAATAAAAAAATCTCATAAGACCAAAAGTTGGCTATCTTCTATAAACCACAGAACTGTGTTAAAGAAGGAAAATAAGACAGCAGTAAGCACGTTTATGTTGTTGCATAAGTGATGCCAGACGTATTCTGGGAACAGCTATGAATGAAATATAGTAACGACTACTGATGCAACAAAAAAAAAAAAATATGACATGGCATGGTGCTCAGTATAACATCATGCAATATTTATTGGGAAATTCTGTGGTCACTTTCCAAAACGAGTAATCATTCTTAGAAAAATGATATTCACTATGATCAAGTTAAGTTTTGAAAACAGAATAATTTTGGCATATGCAAATGAAATGGATTGATGTGTGGAACACTAGCTGCATACCACATTTTAGATGTAGATTTCTGTTGTTAAATTTAACAAGACTATTACTTATTTGCATTTAAATGTACATGATTAAAAGTAAAATGTCATGCTTGTGCTATAAAATGTTTCTTTTTCTTCTTCACTTTATTGCTTATTTTGTTCACAATGTTGAAAGAAAAAAATGTTTTGGCTACATTGGCTGTGTAGGACCATGGTGGAGTATAAATCCAGAATGTCATACAGCAAGAACAATATGCCAAAGTCATTAGCAGAATAAAACACAAGCAACAAGAAAATCAGGCCTACCCTCATTGCAGGAAAATGTTTTCACTGTGATCTCATCAGTTATTTAGTGTTGAAAAAAAATACCAATGGAAAATTTCAAAAGACTATTTAACTGATTTAAAAAAAAAATCTACAGCTCAGTTAAATGATTCATGATATGTTGCTATGGTTAATTGCTGGGCAAAACAAAATACATATCTTTAGTGCAAGTTAAACTTAACACTGCATTTGAAAATAATTGATCCTAATTAAAACAACAACCTCGCTTTAAAGGGTTACATTACAGACAGATTTGGAAGATACAATGAAGCACCTTTTATGCAAGTCGTTTTTTACTTCAAGTGGAACTGTGCGTATACCAACCTGTTCATCCACTTGAGGTTCCTGAGCCTGGGGACCGTTGGGGTGAGGGCTTTCACAGTCTGGGCTGTAGTGTTCACAGTAGTCAAAAGCTGCTCTGGGATCCGCTACAATAAGCAATTGCTGAATATCACCCTGAAAAGGAAATCAGACCAACTGTAAAGTCATCTTTATTTCACCAGAAACAACAAATCTTTTGAACAAAAGTTTGAGCTAGTTCAGTGTCCAAGGATTCTTCTGCCAAATTTTGTCATAATGTAGGGGAATATAAATATGAATTATACTTCACTCAAATGACAGAGGGTTACAGATTTAGCTTTTTTGTAGACATATTTTCATAGGTCCTTAATGCTTTACAGTAGTCCTGTTTCACTCTAATTCATCCATTTCTACAGCCCACTTTCATAAGAACAGTGACTTAAAGAACTGCGGGTTCTTTGCACAGCTAAGAAAATAAAAGAACACGATTTCTAGCCTTTGACATGAATCGCTAGGGTTCAACAATGCTTTGCAATAATATTAAACCTAATACATTCTGCTTCAGATGGCAGTAGAACTGCTATATACATAACCCATTATCCATTTAACCCAAACATCTGGAATAGGCCTATATTATTCTAGACCATACTGAACAAAGCCTTTGCCTATGGGAAAGGAAATTAGAGCTGGGCTCTGTTAAAAAGCATAGGTTATATTATACATGTGTTTATTTTAAGAATTTTAGTTCTTTGCGTGGTAGGTCACAGGAAATACTGACCATTTACTGTTCAGTGAACCAGACTGCTGACAAAAAAACCAAAAGAACAGATCATCAAACATGATATAACTATTCAAAAAACATTAATCTATACTTTGTTATAAAATAGGCAATCATGTAAATCTCTACTGCCTTTCAGACTGTGATATAATTCAATGATTTGTTAAACGTTGTTTTTATAAACTGGACTAAAACAACTAATAAACTCTCAAAAGGAAGTACATATTTTTGCTAGTATACTTTTAAAATGGTGCAGTAACTTAACTTGGCCTATAACCTGATTAACACGATGTATGCAACCAGTCTTAAAGACTTTTTTTTTTTTTTAATACAATTTACATATCATAATCTATCCAAGAAATCCTTGTATGTTTTGTAATTTGCATGTCAAAGTTAACATTATTAATGAGTCTCGATCACTTGATCACCTTCAAGTATGCAATGTTTTAAATATGAACTAGACCATAAAATCTTGTGTTGGCACGACAGCAACTGCATTACACTATGTGTGCCAAGTCTGAAAAGCTTCTAATAAATTGCTAAGATTAAGCTGAAGACTGAATAATGTAGACAGGCATTACATCATTTGTCATACATACACCTGCTGTCATAAGCACTTCTATTATAGTGTCAACATCAATGAATCGCCTTAAACTTACGCAACGCAAACACTTAATTCAGTATTAGAACAGCACTTTATTACAATTAATCTAAGAAAATCCATTTCCCAAAGAGAGAGTGGTCTTGATGATGAATTTTATATTGAGCTGGAAGGAAGGATGGATTTTATTATAGCCACGATATGTATTGTGCATGAAAAGACCTTTTGATTTTAAGTAGGTTGTGCGAATAAAATATTTACTCAGGGAAAAACTATGCTCCATCAGCATGTCTATATTTGCTTGATAAAGCGGCTGCTTTAAAGTGCTGTGTGTGCTAAGCATGTGTGATGTAATTTGGGTTTAATTCTTTGACAGGCTTAACTGGATAGCTGTATCCTATTGTGAGGCAATAGGAAAGAAATAAAAAATGAAAACCAATGGTGCTGTGAAACCCACTTTCTTCAGCTGTGACCCAGTCTTTCTATACATCACACAAACTGTCTCCTCTGCTCATACTGCTCCAGTGGATTTGTGTGGGAGTGGGGGAGGAACAAACAGATTTGTGTTTTGAAATGGACTAAAGAAGCAGATAACTAAAAGAGGAATACAAAAAGAAAATGCTCTCTCGACTCTCACCAAATGCAGCCTTTGTGTGCAAGGGGGATAAAGTTTCTTTTTAAGTACTAAAGGCAGACAAAGTCTGAATATTAATACTGTTTCCAGACACTGACCCACAGTAAATTCATGGTTCATTAACTGTTCTTAGTTTAATATCTCCCCTCTTCCTTTTTGCGACGGCTACTGAAATTAAGCAAATCCCCAACCCTGCTATGAACAGTCAGCTGATACTTTACAGTTCTACTGGGACAAGTTAAGTACTAACGTATGTTTAGGAGCGTAGTAACTGCGAGAACTAACTGTGAGAGTCAGGCACCAGATTGGAGTGTGGGTGAAAAGCTTCCATTTATAATATATAATATACTGGTATTCTGACACTGTAGTATATGCTGAACAAAACATTATACACTTTTAATGTTTTGTTAATTAAGGCAGCTTATATGTTTGCTTCAGCAGAAACTTGTGATTGTGGTGTTAAATCCACATGTTGACCACTAGTTCGTTTGTATATTTCTTTTCCAAAACAGCTCCAGTAAATGAAACATTCCCATCTCCTGGTCTGGCAAAGAGATTACCATTTATCTTGCAGGTAAATGCTCCTGGGAGAGATGTAGAACTCCACAGCCAAGCTTGTGTTGAAATGTAACCTTGTTTGCTCAGTCTGTTTTCATCTCATGCTGAGACTCCCCTTTGAAATTTTGGCGCACAGCTCAGACAGAACTTGATGTAGACAACTTTAACTTGTATTTCGTGAGGATTTTATTTCAATTATTTTCCCATTTTTTCAAACATTTTTAACATCTGTTAATCTTTCACAGGATATTTTTTTTTTATGAATATTTTCTTTTTCCTATATGTAAGCTTTTGAACATGCAGACTTGGCATGGTGCATAAATACCCACTTGTGACAGGGTGCCCACCCTTTGTGTGTATTTTTATGTATTGTTATTATTTGTATGAGTATTTTTAGTAGTATTGTGATATTATGTGTTTGTGTGCGGATGGACGAAAGCCGTTCGTCATTGTTATTTATTGTTTTAGACTGGAGAAAAAACTGGTATGGAAGGGGTTGAATCCCCATCCTGAGAAGCCCGTCGGAATGTGGCTGGAGCCTCAATAAGGTAATTGTTTAATAGGTAATTAAGGCTCCAGCCACAATATAAAAGACCCACTCCGGGTTCAGAGCAGCAGAGAGAGTTAAGAGTAAAAGTGAATGCTACCAACCAGTGAACAAGGTACTAATTTGTATAACATAATTATAGTGTGTGTTATTTTACTTTGGCCAGTGTGCCCTTTTCCTTATGATTGTGTTTTTGTTTAAACTGTTTGTTTATTTTTTTGTTAGATAAAAAGCTGAGCGTGACTGCATTCAGTTTAGTCCTATACGTTCTATTGTTTTGGTTTAATTTCCTGGTCTGACGGCACCACCCACAGGCATCACTCAAGCCACCCTTTCACACCACTAAAAAGTTTGTTAACAAATAGATAAATAAATAAACAACTAATCTTTATGCAATATATAAAGATAGTTTAAAAGGTGCAGGGGCAAATCAGAAAAAAAAAAAAAAAAAACATACAATACATTCATAGATGCTGCTCGTTATTTATGATTCAACTGCTTCTGGTTCACATCTGGTTATTTCCAACCCTTAGATGCAAAACATATGTTTTCCACTAACTGCTAATTGATAATAGTAGTGAGATTTAGAGCAATCACAAGCTGAGCTCAAAAAGACACCACAAAACTACCAGGAGCAAAGTGATATTCAGCTGCCAAATGTCACAAGACAGCATGCTTGTCATTCTGGCTTTACTAGGGGTGTTTGTTGCTCATTGCTCCATACTGGCTTGACTTCAGCTGGTAACGTTAACGGAATTTATTTGCTTGGAATTCATAGCATGACTTTTGAGTTTTAATAGAACCAGATGATGTACACATATTTGTGTGTGGTCTTTTTGAAATATGAACTATAAAACCACAGCCCTACTGGTATCAAGGATTTCCAATACTTGTCATTTAGCCTTAATACTAAGCAGATTTTTAATTATATTTGCACTACTACAAGCATTAAAAGGCACAGGCAATCCTGAGAAGGCATCTATACCACACGTGCCTAAATAACTTTCTGGAAACTTTTAAAATCATCCAAATTACATTGATGATACTACGATCACAAATCCTTTGCTTCATAAGTTCTACATTTACGAACCAATTACACGCCATGGAACACGAAGAAATAAAATATTTAAAATTATTGTTAATTTATACTTGAGCAGCATGACAACCACCAGTCTAAGTCACTGAGTTTACAAGAAAAAAAAAAAAAAACATAGACAGTATGTGCCCCGAATTTTTAAATTTCTTGTGGATGCCCAGAACAAACATGAGTATAAAATTACACCTACTGTAATTTGTATATTAATAAATGATGTAATTTTACTATAAAATAATACATATTTTTTTCTTATTTAAAATTTTTACTTTCATGAGAGAAAGTGCCGCCAATTGTATTAATATAACAAAACAACCTTTCTAATGTTACCTGGAAGCATTTTGTTTCCTGCCATTAAGAGAATCAAACTAGTTGAAAAAATATATACTATTAGGAACATAATGAGTTTTGCACATCGCTGCTTGTATGCAGACAGTTTAATAAAATAAACCGCCTATAATTCCATTCAAAGTTAACTCTCTTCTATTTATGCAACTACTGTACCCTTTTTTTCCAATACCAATGCCTTGGGAACAGATATACGAGGGTTCTGAGCACCCATTTATCTTTCTCCATGTGGGTTATAGGCTGTTGCATTGCACTCATGTCTTTACTGTAGTTTAAAATTAAGAAGCAACACTGTTGTTTAGGCTATATTACATGTGTGCCATAGGGTTTGGTTTTTTATTTGTTGTTGTTTTCTTTTTGCAATTACATTCAATTTACATGAAAAATAAATCCTGCGTCAAAAAAATGAGCTAGCATTTTTATTTAGTATTTTACAAACAACAATATCTGTGTCTTTATGTTATAAAACATAAACATATATAAACATGCTTTGCCAGTGTACCACTTACTATCAAAATGAAACCAAGATGTAAAAAATCAGTACTTAACTTCCAATGTACTCTGTGCTTTCACAGATCAAGTTTTACGCTTCACACAGACAGTACAGTGTCGTTTACTGCCGCTTCCTGCTTCACTGGGTCACGGACGATAATCATGATTATCGATAATTTTTCAATGCGATATTGTGATTATCGATTATTGTTCCAACCCTATTATGGAGGTGGGGTTTCCTTTACTAAATGTTTATTTGTTGTCAATAACGATTCCTTGAATACTTAGAGGTTCAATTTTTGCCAAAGTAAACTACAGTCGCAGTGTTATTTACTTGTATATTGTATGATATTTTTACAGTGGTGTTAACACCGCTGTTACTGCCTCCACTTCTAGGCTTCTGATGATTTAATGTTCACAGTGCTATTATTGAATGCTGGCAATAGAAGAAATAATATGGCTCTTACAATACACACATTTAGCTTGCTTCTGGCCTATGCCATTGTAGTCTCATAACCAAGCATTTTGTCACTCAGTTCAGGATTTCACTGTGCAGTGTCAAAAAATAAAAAAAAAAAACAGTGAAAATAAGGTCTTGTTTTAGGCTACAGGTAAAAAAATAAATAAACCCCCCCAAAAAACAGTAACGATTTTTTAAAAGACAAACACTAAACCTGGTTGCAGTAAAAACAAGCATAACACAAAATGAAAACACACACTCAGTTTACCAGCAAATACATATAAACATAGCATTCTGGGTAAAGCAAAGTGTTGTTTTGACCCTTTTCATTGCCACTGTCTCATCAAGCTTTATACAGAGGACACGTTTTTCTGTTCATTTCTCAGCTTGAAACATTCAAGTAGCTTCATCACGGTTTCACAGAAATATCCAACAACACACACTAGAACTTGGGTTCATGTTTGTTCTTTATAAGTTCAAACCCCCTTCAAACGCAGCTAAGGTGTACAAATATAAAATGTAATACGATAGGGCCCTGAAAAAATGAATGTGCTTATTCCCTGTTTTGCCATAGACACTCTTTTGTGAAAGTGTAACCCTAAGCAATTTCAGAAGTATTTATTACATTAGTAAGACACATTCTTACTAATGTAATAAAAACCACTCCCACACCACCCAACTTTGAACAAAATCTAATTTATGGAGTGTTGACACCAGCAGACTGGGTATTTATGGCCAGTTTTCACTAATTTCATTATTTTTCCTATTTTAGGATTCCTCAGACAGCATTGGCTGATAGAGACACCAGATGGGAGAGGAAAAACTGAAGGAGCTGAGACGTCAGGTCAAATGGCAGACCTATCCCCCACTCGTTAGGACTTGCTCCTGGTTCAGAGGCATAGTACTGAAATAACCAGTGCAAGTTCTCTTTCTCAACAACTACCCCCTCCCCCACAGCTGTAAAAGACAACCATCGTATGTCTGTAGGATTTTTTAAAACACTGCTAGGTCCTTATGTGTGTACTGTTACTGTGTCACTCATTTGGCATTTCAAACTATATTTTTTGGAGCCCCTGTAACAATTCTCAACTTTTATTTTTGTTTGTGTAGTTTTAAGACGGGAAGAGTAGACCAGTAAAAATACCCATCTACATCAACACATTCAGGGAGCCTGTCTGCAGGCTGATACAGGCACATAGGCAAACACTTTGTTTTATGGAAAATTCTAAGGATCCAAAAGTTTACATTTTGTAAATACATACTGTGGGCGTTTCTCAAACAACTACAAGAAGTCCTCATCAAACCCAGATAAGGCATCAATGGCACTACCGCAATTAAAAAAAAAAAAAAAACAACTATAACAAGCTAATTTTTTAAAACTGAAATTATTTGATAAATGTTTATAGCACTAATAATAACATAAATTATTATTATTATTATTATTATTATTATTATTATTATTATTATTATTATTATTATTATTATTAATTTATTTTTTTACCTCAAAGACTTCTTCATCCAAAATCCTGGTACCGAACACTGTTATGCCATCAGTATTGATGACAGCCCGGTCACTTCTGCTGAGTGGTTTTGTGATTTTCTTTTTACAGTCAAAAATGATAGTTACAGTTTTTTGCTGCACACTGATAGCTACCCGATGCCACCTGTACAAAAAGATGGGAAATTGAAAAGGTTGTTAGACATCTAAAAAGGCTTTCAAAGCAAAGCAAGAGTTAACAATGAGTAACACATGAGAAAAACACCCCCACTGAGCACAGTTAGCTACTACACATAAATAATACATTCCAGGAGTACCGTTCTGCAATGCATTCTTGCCCCCACACTTTGGCCCTTTGCAACACTGGATTAAACTCATTAAATACAAAACTAAATCCTCCATCTGGGTTATTTAGTATGACAGACATTTTGAACATTGTGGAAAGTATTTTTCAGCAACAAACCACATATATACATCCTAGAGGCTGCGTTTAAAATGGTTTTAACAAGGTGACGTGCCAATCCGTGAGGATGGAATAAGGGTCAGCAACAATTCTGCGTACAGCCAACAGTTTATGTCAACAACTTAAGAATTGGATGTGATTCAATTTTGCCCATGTCTGTAAAAGTATACTGTTGTCGCTTTTAAATCTCCAGTAATCCAGGTGTCAGTATTTAAGGGCTTAAAATATTATGGGACTATTCAATACAACCTTAGACCTAATACTGAGCTACAAATGAACTTTTTGAAATGCTGCCAAAGGTGTGACTTGTATAACCATAGAGACGGTTCATCCTTCAGTCTCAAATAACCAAAAAGGAAGATGGCTTCCTGCAAAGATCACACATGAAAATAATTCCTCAGTCAACACAATTCACAGTACATTACCTGCTATGTTTAGTATAAGTGATTTAATTGTTACTATACTTGTGAAGCACAAGGGATCATATTTGACCATTTTTGTTCTGATTCAATACATGGTAAAGAACCAGTTTCTCTCATGTTGCATTTCTTCTACAGCTTTGGCTCTGAGTTGAAAGGATAACATTTTAACTTAAAATATTTTTTATTTCTGCTGCTAACATAGGAAAAAGCTTTATATTTGCATGTGAATCTTGTAGTCATTGTAAGGTGCTCTTATAAAGAACAATATCAGTTTATATTAATTAAACATTAATGTATCCTCTAAGTTTTATTTCATTTTTTTGAAAGACAGGCATTATCATAGATCATTGAGGTCATTGTATCTACAGCAGGTTTTTTTTTTTTTTTTTTTTTTTACAAATCACACATCTGTAACATCATGACAAGGTAAAGGGGCAAAAGTTAAAATACAGTTTTAAGTAGTTTCCCGTCAGGACATGTTACTTGTTCCATGATTCACTCTTTCATCTTGAAAATCCTCACAGTATTTCCAAATTATTGAGATATTTTATCCAGGCTATTCCGTTTAAATTCCACCTTTATTTGCAGTCATTATTTTAAACCTTTTCTGACCATATGCAATTCTGTCTTGAATTCAGCATTGTTATACATGTATTTCCTCTTGCATTCAACCCTTTATCAAAGGACTTCTCAATTACCACAGCCTAAAAACTACAAAGGCACAGAGACAGACAGACAAGTCTTCTGCAGCTGCAGAAGGATCCCCCATTAATGCCTGCTTGATTAACCTGTGTTCTTTCTAGACAGTGCTGCTATATTGAACATTTTCACCATGACATAATGGGTCTGATTTACTAAGCTGGTTTCTTAAAATGCAAGTTTTGCTTAACTTTTTAAGGAACACATATGAACAGTTTGCCCAGGAAGGTTTGTATATGTTGCATATATTACAGGATATATCATTCTAGTTTAACAATAGTTTTTACTTACAAAGTATATATTTTTAATATTTAAGTTTGTTTTGTGGTAGCAATATCTCTTAGAATAATTATAAACAGTATTTAAAGAGTGTCTTATTCAACTGCCCTAAACAGTGGTAGATCAAAATGCTGCCACTGAGAAACTACGTCATGAAAATCAAACATCTAAAAGTGCATGCAAGTCAGTTTAGTGTCTTTCTATCTGATGGTCCTATTTAGCTATTTAAAGAATAGATCATCAACTAAGTAGATTAAGATGTGAGAGATACGATTTTATGTTTGTGAGGAAATGCCCACTTCAGTTTTCCTTTCCTTCTCATTATAGTGCAAGACATTATCCGGGATTGGGATGCCTCCTGCAGTCTCCACATATGTTAATGGCTGGTTTCACTGACCTAGCTTAGCACTAGTCTTGGACTAATCTTACCTGAAAAAAAAAACATTAGTTAGTCCACGATAAGTGTGAAACGAACCAAAAAGTCTTTCAACTTTAACTATGTCACTAGGTTGCAGAGCGTTGATGCACTAAATCAAAATAAGCCATATTGCTGGAACCACGAATACACTTTTTTTCATTAGAACTTTTTTTTTTGTTGGATTCCACTTACTTTCCATCTGCAATGTTAAGAGTCCTGAACAAAGGATAATCCTCAGGGGCTGGTTTGCCGTATTGGTCCTCATACAGGAACACCGGGGATCTGCCCACCTCCACTCCCAGCTGTTGGATTCCCTGCTCATTGTACACTGACAGCAAGAAGGACTGGATCCCTGACTTGGGTTTTATCGTTGTTAGGACGGAGAAATCTTCTGGGAACACTCCACCTGGAACACCGACAATAATTACATTATTTTGTATTGGTGTTTGACATTTTGTGTTATAAAATTGACTAAAATGTTTTACTTAGAGCAGTTTAATGTCAAGCACCCTAGTGCGTTTTGTTTTCACATGCCTTATACAGTCAGCAATCAATTCCTTTCTAAAGGTAATATGAGTGGCTATTCCTTGTTCTCCATGTACAATTTACTGCCAAAGTAGCAAACTGCTTAAATCTTGGTTGACTTGTATTTTAACAATGCATGCCAAACAAAACTGTGATACAAATTAAGATGTGTGAAATCTCAAAATATCTGACATGTGGGATATAT
Organism: Polyodon spathula; assembly: GCF_017654505.1. Taxonomy (NCBI): domain Eukaryota; kingdom Metazoa; phylum Chordata; class Actinopteri; order Acipenseriformes; family Polyodontidae; genus Polyodon; species Polyodon spathula. The sequence continues at coordinate 10,019,438 of NC_054547.1, read as the reverse complement.
ATTGACTAAAGTTATTTTCTTCCAACATATCATGATAACATTCCTTATTCCAGGACAAATATACTGTAGGTGTTAAAAACAGTAGTCAGTATTATTGCTGATGGCCAGTAAAATACGTTTTGTATTGTTCTTTAAATGTGTATTAAACATAGTATGGCTGCTGCATATACAGTAGGTCAATGTGCCATACGCTTAAAGTATTAACTTTTTACAAACTGCATAGAAATGCCATATAACGTAACGCAATTCCAAGTTTTATAAAATGTCAAATACTTTCAAACTCTTTTTTTTTGCCTGCAATCACACCAATCTCATTGTTTTTTTTTTTCACTTTATTCCGTTTTGTGTAATGTTTTTTTTTCTTTGCACTCAGGTAAAAAAAAACAAAAAACACACACACTCTAAACATATAAATTTAATGAGTGTCTGGCACCACTTAAGTTGTATATTTTGCCGTTACATATAAACCGTCAGCCCCGAATCTACACATGACTGTTATATTTACAAGAACCCATTTAACTTTTATAGTTTGTCATTAAAATTTATTTCCAATAAAGGAACAAAAAAATGGAACACTCAGCAAACAGCAAACCAAGCCAATCTTAATGGTATTTAAAAAAAAAAAAAATCTAGCTTTCTTCACTATAGCAATTACCCATTGCAATAACAGTAACATTCATTTTCAAGCATCATTTCATGCACAATAATTAATTTTACTTGTGAATATACTGTGTGGTTAAAAAAATTAAAAAGGGCCCAGGCTTATGAAAATAAACATCCAACTCTGCATGTCTGTTGCTTAATTTTATTTATGTCTGTGAGCTTACTATAACAGCCAGGAAGGTGAATATTTCAATGGTTTTAATGATACAGTATTAAACCCACTGCTGTTTTTTAAAAAGGCTGCTTCATTCACTTAAATGATTACTATTTAGTTTGTATCAGTGTCAGAGCTTTGCAGTATCAAGCATTTAACAGTTCAAAACAGTTTATTATAAAACACACCTCACTCTTATATGAAAGTTAAAGTAATAATAATAATAATAATAATAATAATAATAATAATAATAATAATAATAATAATAATAATAATAATAACTTGTGAAATCAATCCCAGGTTATCAACAAAAGCCATTAAGAAGCATGTCTCTACAGACAATAACATTTCTGGAGCTGCCCTGTAATTTCCATCTAATTCAGGCTAGGATAATCATTTAATATAAATTGGACAATACATCTGACAAACAATTGCTAAGGATGTGCATTCAAAACTATCAATGGTTGGCTGTATTTAGCATTTTATGGCAGATTTGATGTTTTGACCTCTAAGGTCTGCATCTCTCTCTGGACTGCATGTGATTTTAATCTGTGTAAGCATGTGAGTTGATCCATGGAATTTTGCGTGGAGTTCACAATGGTTCACAATAATACATCCGATAGACAAGAACACAGTTTCAATTGTCAGTTTGTGTAGCTTACCTGGATATAACTGCTTTGTCGGGGCACTAAGTTGTGCTTGTTTTCCGACTCTGAAGGCTGTGTCTGATCCTTGTGAGTTTTTTCTATTCGTGCAAAAGCCTGTTGTTTTTTTAACCCCTTCTGGAGAACTGTGAAAGTCTAATACTTTGAGCACATCAACAGGATCAGCTGTAGGAGACAAGAATAAAAAGACATTGTAAAGCACAGTTAAATCTGGTTCCCACCAAATCATTAAAATGAGTAAAATAAAAGCTACTTCATGAAAGGTTTGCTGTGGAAAGTTAAACAAAATATTTTTTTGTTGCATCACAAGGGAAGTAAGTAATAGGGCTACACCACTGAAAAATATAACTTGGCCTGCCTGCTTGCAAGACTAGTCTGGTATGGAAAACAACACTAACAGTCAGATAATGTGTGTAAAAGTGCTCAGTGTTTTACAGTGTACAGTACAGGTATTTAAGCCCTTCTAAAGTCATACAAATACACATAGGGAAGTGATATATAGTAAACAAACAACAGATACATATGTTTTCTTTGTTGTTGTTGTTGTTGTTGTCCCTAACAGTTTTTATTTTCTGTTATATTTGTTTTTTTATTTCCTGTCAATATAAAATATTGACTTACAGTCTGTTTTACCTATTTAGTAAAACACGTTAAACAAACCCTGATTTTTTTTTTTTTTTTTTTTTTTTTTTTTTTTTTTTTACAAATGTACCCTAAAGATCTACTCAAGTATTTACTAAATATGCTTATACATATGTACTCCACTTATACTGGATCCTGTTAGAACGGAGTTCCGTTTACAACGTATTGGGGAGGCGTATCCCTACCAAACAACATGGCCTTTAAAGGGGAATTACCGTGGTTAAAACGGACTCGCTTATAACGTATATGCCGTTTAATACGTCCAGTTTTCCTGTTCCACAGGTAGATATTTGGTACAAATAAGGTACACCCGGGACAGTAAATGACAGTCACAGCGGCATTTGTGTCAGGCAGGAAAACAGTTGCTATTTACTGTTATTCTTATATTTTTGTTGGCACGGTCGTTGTATAGTTTAAACGTATAACATATACAATTTTAGCGAAAATATACATTTGTAAAATGGTACTACAAATTACATTGTATGGCCCACAGCGAAGTGTTTTGTAAAAAATAATAAACCGTTCTTTGGCAGTAAGCTTTCTTGTATTGTTGACATTTACCGGTATTTATGTATTTATTTGACAGGGACAACAAACATTTTTTAACATTTATGACATGTCTACAAAGAGTAAATACTTCAGATACTTGTGTTCGCAGTTGCATACAACATTTCGAATTGTGTTTACAACGTACTTCGTTTAGAAAGGATTGATTTCCATTGTCCCTTGGAGTCTGTTATAAGTGGAGTGCACCTATACTATGCATTTGCCATAGTTTATCCTGGTCTGCTGTGTTTATTAATATTCTTTACAATGCTTAATTGACCTTTACACTGTTTACCTATGCTTTACCATGCTTTACTACTAAGGCAAACTTTTATAAGGGTACACATAGAATCTGCCTAAACTAGCACCCTATGGATAATAAAGCAGCTTAGCGATAATATTAACTATTATCCATGTTTACTGTTACTTTTATGAGTTGGAATAATTGCAACTAAAACAGTTACTGTATGTTAGCAATACTCTCCAAACACATTCTAATGAGTAGGCCAACATTCTCCATGTTAACTAAGAAAGTTAACACACTCCTATAGCCCCTGTGTTATCACATAACACTGTATTGTACACAAAATGGTCAAGACAACTGATTAAATTAATCTATTAGATTAACAGACTATTTCATTACTGACCCCATAAAAAATACAGAGCACACATTTACAACTGTGAGAAACTACTTTGCCAAAAATACATCAGAATATGTAAGAATAAAAAAAAAGTTTAATCCAGTTTTATGTGACATGTCTGAAGAGTAACTGAATTCTGTCTCATCTAAACAATAATGCCGTCAGTTTTAAGCATTATGACATCTACGATTATCACACTAATCAAGTTTCTTTAAATAAAGAGGCAACTTGACACCTGACACTACAGGGACGATGTAAGGAAACAGGCTTGTCATGTTAAATAGACTTCAGTAAGTCCCCTATATAGTACATAGTTCTCATTAATAAAACTAGACCCTCACTAGTATCTGAGGCCAAGTTATTTGTCTCCTTGGCAAATTACCAGATTTATATACTGTACTGTTAATACCTAGTAGCATTCCCATTAATAAATCTGAATATTAAATACTGCATCTATACTTTGTTAGTATTTTCTACTTACATTAAAACATTATAGAGCTATATTATCTTCTAAATAAAATAATGATACAAATCTTCACTTGCAAAATGCCAAATTCTAAACATATTGGTGGATTGCATACAATCCTGGTACATCAAAGCTGTTGAAAAATGGGCTTATTTGGCCCATAAGTGGGCTTATTTAGATGAGTTTTCCACAAAGTACTGTTTAATTGGGCTCTTCCAGTGTTATACGATCAGCTTTCTTTCTATCCACTTTTCTTTTGGTTATACAACGGACTGATCTATAGTATATCACACAGCAAAAAATATATTTTTTTAAAGAAAAAAAGTAATGCCTGAATTTGGACAAAAGCTATATATATTAGTAAGATATGTTATAATACTGTACATTTTAAGGCAAACTTGGCCTGATAGGGTTTTCCATGAATAAATTCCAGTTTTAGGCCTACCCAGATCTCCCCAGACAGCTCCCTGTCGTCTTTCATTTGTATGTATGCTGCTTGCATTAACACTTTGGAACTGCCAAGATCCCTATCCTCATCATTACATATATTCAACAATCCACATGCGAAAGAACATATGTGTTGAATGCACCGTGGCTGAAATCACAATTAATCTCCCAAACCCCAAATGCAATGAGTTTAATTAAACTGCTTCTAATATGTGTTTTGTACAACCCTAGTCTATGTTAAAAAGTGTCACATTGCCAGGGATGAGAACACAATCATGACCCCCTTAATTCTCTGAAAGGCAGGGGCTTGTCACATCTATTATGCCCTCCTCCGAAAGGAAACCCTTTTGTGTTGGCGAGAGTTTGTGTGATTGGAGAGCATGCACAGTCTCAAAAAGCCACTGTAAATTATAAACCCCCGTTATCACTTACATACAAACCTAAAGAAGATACAACAAAAGTAAATACATACCACTGATGTTTAGAAACAACTACTGAAATCTCGAGGATGGATGTTACACCAAGCACATGTATACGAAGAACTGTATTATCAGATTGCTTAAAGCTAACCTGACTTTAAAATATAAAGTGAATAACTACAAAGTGCCGTTCTGCATACCATCAGACCTCATATACATCCCAGATGTGTAGACCTGGCCAGGCTACGACCTTTCGGGTAGGTGCCAGAAAACAGCACAAGCTGAAATTCATTCAAATACCAAATGAGCATCTGCAACCTTCAGCTGATGAGAGAGTGTCGTGTTGCCTTTCCTGTTCTGTAAACAATTATGTGTAGCTCCCCCAACAAGCGAATTATAGTACAATGAGCAAGAAGGACTTGAAAAAATTAAATATTTATTAAGCAGGAAGCTAAGGTTTTTAGTAAATACAAGAACAATCAAAATCCAGACTACATTTAGCACAGAAGAACACTGTTCTAGCCTCAAATTATGACTAACAATTTCAAAGACATTCTGCACAATAGGCGCATTTTCAAGCCTTGATGCTAGACCTAAATCACAAAATGTGATGGTCCTACCTGTGCAATTGAACTTATATTAAATTAACTGGTAATGATATTTAGCACATGTCAGAACCTGTTCAATAGAATCGCATTGTCTAGGATACTACACACTGATCATACTACCATGCTAGTCTGTCAGACGCAAAAACAGTATTTCATACACCCTTTTACCTTCCAAAAATTGGCAAAAAGAAGCTTAATCTTGTATACCTCTGCTGTGTCCTGTCAGCTTGGACAGAGAGTACAGAAAAAAAGAAAGGACCTTTTCACCTGCAGATCCCTGGGACTCAAATAATTTATTCAGCAAGAAGCCTTCTTTTGTGCACTCAGAGTTTCAACAAGGGCACATTATAGCAGAAATCTCTGCACAGAATTTTCACAGGGATCTTTTTTTTTAAATTTTTTTTATTCAGCACTACAATTTATTGACGTTATTTGCTTGGGCAAGTAGTCTAATTATAAACCTAAAGATTTTATCACTATACTGCTTATTATCTAGGTAAGGGCAGATTACTCTGTTTACATTAAAGCCTGGTCTGGTAATAAACCACACTAATGACAAGCCACAATGTGCAAATTAACTGTGGCACATGATACAATTATGGATCATTTACATAAGACCAGAAGTGTACAGGATACAGGAAAGGGTTCAGCTGTCCAGACTGATGGCAGTTGCATTCATAATAATATCTCACAGTACTACATAGACAGTGATAAGGCTTTTCAATGTTTATTATTACACAATAAATTGTTGCATTGTGTGTTTGTCATCTTATATCTAGACAGTACAAATCCCCTGTGGTATTACCTAAATGCATTCCATAAAGTTTATAGTGTCACAAAGAATGTAAAGCTGTAATGCCTTAGCCCTTAGGACTTAGAAACATGTCTGTACATTCAAAACTTGAGGGGGCACCCAAGAGATTACAAAAAAACTATAACATTGACCCTTTTTAACTGCTAAGGAGGAAAACTCAATCAATCCATGAAGTATTCAACTAACACAAATACTGTGTTGTTAGAGGCCTCAAGATTAAGTATGTGATTCAAAAATTATTATTAAATATATATATATATATATATATATATATATATATATATATATATATATATATATATATATATATATATAATATATATAATATAAAATATTTCTTACAGAAACAACATAAAAAGGGGTACTTGTATTTTCCCATGTCATATAAAATTGACAGTGTTCATTATTTTTATTATTATTATTTATTATTATTATTATTATATTATTATTATTATTATTATTATTATTATTATTCTCTGAAGGCAAGGGTCATCATTGCGTTGAAGCTTGTTTATGTTTCATAAGCAGTAAAACTTAACAAGAGTGCAGTCTTTTGAAAACAATGAATTACACGTTATTTCATCTTGGGCCATACTGTGTGTGACTCAGACATTGTTAGGTCACAACACACGGCTCAGCCATGAAGGGCTCCCATAGTGGCCTGCTCTTTGAAGCATCCCA